>NC_055964.1:35495849-35593349 GCF_018492685.1 Alosa sapidissima | reverse complement strand
TCTTGATTGCACTGAAAGTTTCATTGGTATAAATACTTGCTTTTGAGACATAGACTAAGCATGTTGAGCAAGATACACACTTTTGCAAGTAATCCACTTTGCAGTGCAAGTTTAATTGTTTTGAGAAAAGCACTAACTGTTGTGCAAATGTTAATGATGATCTGAGAAATGCACCAAAGCGACTGAGAAAAACTGTAACAGTGATCCATTTTAAGGAAGACTTCTTCCGTACTGTGTTTATGACTACATTTCACAGTGAAGCCCAGAGTCAGGCTTCTCCTGAAACTCCCAGACTCTGGAGGAGCCAAAGTGACCTGTCTGGCCACTGATTTCTACCCCCGTCACATCAACCTGACCCTGCTCAGAGACGGTCAGCCTGTGTCTGACCACCAGATCACTGGGGGGGAGCTGCTACCTAATGGAGATGAGACGTACCAGATGAGGAAGAGCCTGCAGGTCAGTGCAGAGGAACTACACTACACCTGCACAGCTGAACACCTCAGTTTGGACAACAAGCTGGCATCAGTTTAGGTATTATTGGTTTACAACTATGGAATGTCAGATGTATGTTTTGTAGTGTAGTGTGTAGTTTTAGTATCAGGTGTACAGTATGTTGTGTTTAGTTTTGATGTCTGTGTCTGTCCTTATACTCCTGTCAGTGTTGCGCGGTCTGCCCGAAATTAAGCGGTCGCCCGCGGATGACCGGTTATGAGTCGTAAACAAAATATTTTAATGATATTCGGGTCATTTGCGGGCGGGTCAGTTAAAATTAATTAAATATATATTTTCTACAAATAGGCCTACTTAAAATATCACAAGAAGGCTAGCTAGCATCAATACAGTAAAGCATCAATACAGTAAAGTCAACAGTAAAGACGCAAGTTAAAATAATAAAGACACCCCTTCAGGAAAAGCGATATAGGCTATGGGAAATATTGGGAAAAGTTCTTAAAGAAGATGACAGTAGTACAAGTTTCTTGTACTATGGTATATGGTCTATGTAGGCCTACTTCTTGAAGCCATTTAAGTATGACAGCCAAAACGGGCAGCCTACAGGAATAAATGTTATGGCACAGACTACACAGCCATATCTACCGGTATAGGTTCGCGCATGCATAAAAGTTACCTTAGTTCGTTGTGTTTGTGACTTTAAACAGTGGATGTGCTTTAGTAAAGCTTTGTGCTTCATTCAGCATTATAAACCAGATCTTACGCTAACGTTTTGACCAGCAATGTATCTCTTGCCTACCTTGCCTCACCATTTCTGTTTTCGAAAGAAAGATGTATGTCCATGGCCTTCAAATCTTATCCTAGTGTTCTAATCCTTGGTGGTTGCGTGCGTGCTTGCGCTCTTATTCTCATTCTCTGTCCTGCGCAAACATATGTCCTGCATGCCTACTGCGTGTAGTTCTACTGCATAAAGTTTCGCAAATAAATTAGTTTGTTTTACAGAAATGGCCTACTGTCACACTGTATGCCGGCTATAACCAAAAGCACACATTTTGTAAATAAGCGGGTCGGATCGCGTTGTCCTAATTAATGTGGCCCCCAGGGGGTGCTCAAGCTCACAATTTGTATAGCTAAGCCAGGCCACCAAACAGAGCTCTCCCTCAAACTATCTAGGCAGGTTATGTCCAATGAAGGAAGATAAATGGAACTGATGTAATCAAAAAATATACATTTATTAGACACTAGACAGACACTATAAATACACTGATCGGCAATTAGGACAAGCAAATGTTCCACATAGGCAACAGTGGATGAAATTCTACAATAAATAACAACGAATGAATAGGTCTTCCAGATGAGTTACAGTGTATAAAGTCAAATACATTAATAAATACTTCACATACACAATCTAAAAACACTCCAATCTGCAAGAGGCACTTCACACCAAATGGGCCGTACACACAGACACGGCGTTTCACACTTCACACTAGTGAGCACTGCAAACGAAGCACTGTCCCCATAAGAAATATTGCACCATTCCCAGGCCGAACACGTATTACAATGACTGGCAGACAAAGAAACAAACAAAACATTTAAGATAACAGGTTACCACCAGCAGGCTTCCCCCTAGGCCCACCTAAGTTCCCAGTAAACATTCAACAGATGTGGTAAGTTCCCGAGGCACATAGACATTAATTGAAATAAAACGAAATAGTTAATTCCAGGAAAAACAGTGGCTTGGACAGACGAAGGCAATCCTCGTTTTTAAGACCAGCCAAGATGAATTAGACGAACCAATAAAGTTATACCAGTGTGGATGACTAATAGCTGTGCACACTCTCGCCAGCATCAGCGTTGCTTGTTGCTGCAAACCAGTGTGGATTCACTACTCGCTATTATGCGAGCAAAGTAGACTTGAAACTGCGTGTACCATTTACTGGTCACCATACGCACAGACACCAGGCCGAGGTTCTCCTGTTTGCACAGCTTATTCCACAAAGCTCACTCTTCAACGCACACCGCATTATTGTTCTCCTGTCCGCATCTCACTCCACATTTAAAAGGAAGCGCTACTGGTACCACCTGATCCAAATAATCAGCGTCAGTGGGACGGCCTTCAAGCTGCGCTTCCTGTCTCAACCACCCTACCCACTACATTAATATTCGCGGTCCGAGTTGTGGTCGGGTTGATTAAAATATCGGGCGACCGCGGGCCGCTTGTGACCAAACCCGCGCAACACTGACTCCTGTACTCTGGATACTTCTGGTAGACATACTGTAAATCTGAGTTTTGAACACCAACAACA
The DNA here is from genome assembly GCF_018492685.1 of Alosa sapidissima. Classification (NCBI taxonomy): domain Eukaryota; kingdom Metazoa; phylum Chordata; class Actinopteri; order Clupeiformes; family Clupeidae; genus Alosa; species Alosa sapidissima. The sequence continues at coordinate 35,590,593 of NC_055964.1, read as the reverse complement.
TGGTAACTATACTAATTTTATTTCATATCCAAGTTTCACTGTTAAAATGCATTGATCTTTGGTATTTCCTAATATGGGACTGAATAAAGTCAAACGGCATGGCTGACTCCACAGATGTCAACTAAATATGGTATCAATCTCCATTTATTTACAAGAGGTAGTTTACACTTTGCAGTCAACTGTGAATGACTTTGAATCCTTGCCATTGATACCTACAGTCCTGTTCAGCAGCTGTCATATCATGAAACATATCTGGAGCATGAGGGTGGAGTTGTTCTAGCACAGCATTCCCCATAATAAGTAGCCTACTCATGAAGTACGAGTGGAGACCATGCTCCAACAGAATAACTGAACACAACAATGAAGGATACGGGTGTCACCATGCGGTTGTGGAAATTCCCTGACCAGGACCGTTATATGTACACCCTTAAAACGAATGTGTTGAAAACAATACGACTTGTGTTGATTTACCACTTCTCCGTGTCCAGATAGGGACAACACAGTGCACCTTTGCTGTTTAAATACATTTCCGGCTGCAATTCTTTGATGTTTGCTGGTGTTGCTATTACGGTTGTATCCATGGTTTAGCTCTTTCACTCCCACTTTCAATTTTGAAACTCAAAAGTCATTCCTTTTGGTCGCTGATTAATTTGCCATCCTGGTGGCTGAGTGAAAAAGTTAGTTATACCAAGAGTGTTCCAAGATTCATTCATTCATTCATTCATTCATTCAACCTTTCTTTATTCTCGGGGGGTCATTGAGGGAAGCCCTCATATTCAATGAAGCCGAGATTACAGTAACAATGAAGTAACAAGATGTAAAAAGAGAGAGAAAAAAAAGTATAGCCTAGGTCTAGGTCTAGGCCTATAAATTAAATAAAACAAAGTAAAATAAATAAATAAGATAACATACATTACATTTACGCGTAAGACAAAATGCCAGACAGAGCAGCGTAGTCGCCAGCGTTCCCATGACATCAAGACAAACAAACAAATTTACAAAAGACGCACAAGACAAACGATGCCTGATGGAGCGGCGTAATCGCCAGCGTACCCGAGACAAGGCTGAGAGAGGGCTGTCAAAATTAAGGTGTTCGCATTAAAAATAAAATCAACGCAATTGTCGCGGTTACTCCGCTATTGAGTTTAATCTGCTGTATCCTCTGTAGCCTATTGAGATAAATTCTAAGGCTTGGATGGCGACCAGGGTATCAAATTAAACTAGAAGTTCTCATACACTTTAGTGTCATTCAAGTTAAGAAGGCGAAAATAATTGTAGGCTACTTTTTCCAAAGCTCAACTCTCCTCAACATTTTGTTTGAACAAGGGTAATTAAAATAAAGATGACATATATTGTTAACAAATCTTGTTCCTTGTGCCCTTTTTTGAATTTGAGCCCCTGCCCATCAAAAGGTCTCTGCATGTCCCTGATCTGAATATTGTTATTTTTTGTATTTGCCAAGAGGCATGTGACATAGTCAACACAACAGACTCAGTCCCGTTACACCATATGCCTTGTAACCCTAGTTTAAGACTAACCTTGGATGGACCTTTGATGGCATGGAATATTACTTTGCTGTGTTTAAATCTGACAGCAGGAGAGCCGTCAACATTTAATGCAATTTTGAGAGGTTTTTTGGCCTTGACTTGGCTGGACTTGATCAGCAGGTTTGGGGTGTTACTGTGAGAATATAACAACAAGGAAACAGAGCACATTTTCTGGAGTGTGGGTGGAGTTTTTTCTAACAAAATGTTTCAGTGAAGAATAGAATCTCACATTTAGTCCAATGGGTGAAAAAGACAGAAACTAGAAGAGCAAAATTCCATCAGCTGAACAGAAAGTAACAATTGATGCTTACGCCAACATGAGGCTACTGTTTCTCTTCTACTTATTCCAGATTTTCTTGACAGTAAAATCAGGTAAGGCTGTTTTCATGGATTATTTAACCAAAACACTGCACTGTATTGGTACACACACTGGGGATTCTGCTAGTGATATTTTGGCTTTCACACACTGAATTCAAGAAAACAAAAGACTTTTGCACACCTCTTCTGCTCAGGTGCGCATCAGAGAAGATCTGAAGCCGACAGCAATGGAATAGAGAAATATCAAAATAGCACTATATCAAAAAACTGCAATGGAAATTTTTTTTTCGCATATAGATGAGTCGCATGACACTATAAGGGGCCGTTCGGTATTTATGGAATGGACCACCGAAGGAAAATAGGGGAGGGTCATGTCTTTTTATTCTTTGTTGAGGGGAGGGTCACCCAACTTTTTCATATTCATGAAAACAGCAACATTTCAAAGTGGCTTGTTTGGTGCATATTTGTCCATGTAGCTCTGTGTCGGTCTTCACACTTCGGGGACCCCTCTGCACACCACGTTTATCCTTCATTTCCTGCTTTCTTGCAGGGTAGCCTAGGGAGTTAAATAAACTGTGGCTTTCGAGTGGAGATACTGAGGGTCCTCTAGGCATTAGCAAAGATTCTAGAGCGAATGTGATTTCTGGCGCCATTGCATTCTCTTTCGTTCCATAGCTGTCAACATTGAACATTAAAAATAAGGGAGATTTTCTGGGTTTCTCACCCAAAATACTGGAAAATGTCAACATTCGTCCCCGTTAACGTTGGAAGGGTTGCAGTAGCAACAAAGTAGCCTACTTTATTCACGCCTAACAGCCTATATTCATTTGGTCAACTTTATATAGCTCTAAAAAGGCTAAATTTACCTTTGGTTTACTTTTAGTTTACCACTGTGTGACTTTTAACAGTGGCATGCTTAACATTAGTAAAGCATACTTGTGCTTCATTCATCCACACATCCAGCTCCTCCTAATGTTTTGACAAGCATTTCTACCAATTGACCTGGTTCCTGCCCATCTCTAGCTTTGCTGTCTCCATCCTTTCTGTTTTTGTTGTTTGCAAAAAATATATAGTATTTATATTATTGGTAACCAGCAACAAGTGCAAGTTGTAATCACTGTCATTCTCTCTCCTGCGCAAACAAAATGTGTTACGTTCCAAGTACTGTTGCTTAGTGCGTAATTCTGCTTTATAAAGTTGAACAAATACATTTGGTTATTTTACAGAAAAATATAAATAGCCAGTTTATGGTCTACAGTGCAGAGTTGGTAAGTTATGGTAGGCCAACTTGGAGTGAATAATGTGAGGGGGAAATGACAAAGATGGACTTTAACCTTTGATTTGATACTTATGTTTCTGTAAGCTCTTAGTTTTGAATAGACTCTTCTGTTTAGCTTAAAGGATAAGTTTGGTGTGATATTGACCTAAAGTGTGTTGAAACATGATACCGAGTGTGAACTTTTGTCTCATAGCCCATCTCGGCTTGTCCCCTGCACTCCGAAATCTGGCGCTAGTTAGCCAGTTAGTAGTAAGATGTGCTCTGTTTCCTTCTACCAACAGGTTTTCAATGAGGGTGCCTTGGGCATCGGGCTAGCCATGCAAATAAATCATTGCCATAAAACCTGGCAGTTTTATGGCAAGCGGTTTTAACATACCTTATGTTATGGCAAACCGCCTACACTGGGTAAACTTGAAAGCTTACCATTGTGTGTGCATGCATGGCAAGCTGTTTTAACATTTAAATGTATTATTCGTAGGAGCAATGAGATATTGATAGTCAATTGAATATAACAGTTACATTTCATGTTCAAATTTGTCTTATCAATAAAACAAAGCAATTCATGCTTTAGACCATTTTAATTAAAAAAAAATTAAAAACAAAGTACCGGATCAGGCACCGTTTCGGCACCGTTTTAAAAGTATCGATTTAGCACCGGTATCGGATAAAACCCAAATGATACCCAACCCTAGAAGGTACTGTATGCATAAATCGTCTTGTAAATAAACTACCAATGTTGGAAAGTATTCTTAAGTGCATATTAATATACAGGCTATGGCCAGAGGCACGCTGAGAAAATGTTACACTTTTTCACAATTATTAAACCGCTAGATCCATTCTCTGAAACAAATTCTCAGTTGCCTGAACACATTTCTTGAATCGACAAACCTTTTGACTAAACCCTTCACATGGTGCACTAAAAAATCCTTGATTTTTGCTCCATTTTAACCCTCTCTGGTGAAATGTAACTTAAGATTCTGATACCATCCTAGCAACATTCTGGACACTGCCTCCTAGCAAAATCCATTTATGAGATTTTCCTTTACACCATTACAAAATTGTGTGGTTGCTTATTACCCTACCACCAAGTTTCTACACCTTTTCTTTTACAAGTTCACATTATTTTTGGATGTTCAATACATTCATAAAGGGTGAGACTCCATTCCCAGAATACCAGGCTATATTTATGCTGGATGACATCCAGTTTGCATATTACGACTCAAATGAAAACAAGGTTGTACACAGAGGTCTGAATGGTCCGGAGAGAACACCTGACCTGGGATATGTTCCTCATGGAATCAACTATGAATGACATTTCTATCACTAGGTGGTGATATAGGAGGTTTTTTTCCATAACTTTTTGATCAACGATTCCCGGGCCACAGAAACCCCGGGGCTCATGCAACTTGGGTTGCTGGTTTAAACCAGACTCCTGCCCCTGCCAAGGGTAAATTTAGGTTTGTCATTGCCTATGAGTTCAAATACTATGTGAGTGCAGATACGTGTAGGCTATACTCTGCTTGTCACACACACATTTTAGAAAAGCATGTGGTTACACTTTACTTGACAGTATCGACATAAGAGTGACATGACACTGTCATGAACGTGTCATAAACAAGTCATAAACGTTTATGACATAACGCTTCTGTTGACAAGTGACATTCGTTTTTTGTTATAACAAGTTAGGGTTAGGATTAGGGTTAGAGGTTAGGATTAGGGTTAGGTTTTGGGTTAGGGTTCATGTGTCATGACAGTGTCATGTCACTCTTATGTCGATACTGTCAAGTAAAGTGTTACCAAGCAAGATTTAGTGGAGTCATGGTGTTGCATACACTGTGATGTGTGCAAGCAGATTTCTTCTGCAGAGATATATTCACTTGTCGTCAAAATACCAACATCCTGTTTGATTTTGTGTTCCTTGCTCTTAAGGAGAATGGCAGATGTCACTCTCATTGGTTTACTGTATGTCACACCCAAAAAACACTCATGACTAATTATGAAACATAAGAACAACTCTTTTAAATAATGCGCCTGGCGCAGGGACCAATTTTCTTGTTCCTAAAATAAGAAATAAGAAATCAGACACACCCTAAACATGAAAAAAGTGAGGCCTGTCACACCCACACATACACACACACACACTCATAAACCAGTAAAACCACACACACACACACACTCAGAAACACACATACACATAGAAGCTCAAACATACATGCACACACTCACTTACGTACTGTACACATAGCATGAGTTGCAAGAGTAGGAGTATGGAGTTGGTGATTGAGAAAATTGACAATCGTGATTTATTTCTGCAGAGTGATTTATTTGGTACATCTATATCCGTGCTAGATGAATAACTGGTTGAAAGAGAGAGGCGTGAATCAAGATGATTCTTGATTTGTCTCATACATGATGTAATCGGGGGGGTAATTTTCCATGCAGTGATTCACCAAGTTTATACACCTTTTCTTCTACAGGTTCTCATTCTTTTTGGATGTTCAGCACATTCATAAAGGGTGAGACTCCATTTCCAGAATACCAGGCTATATTTATGCTGGATGACATCCCGTTTGCATATTACGACTCAAATGACAACAAGGTTGTACACAGAGGTCTGAATGGTCCGGAGAGAACACCTGACCTGGGATATGTTCCTCATGGAATCAACTATGAATGTATGAGATCTAGAGCATCCTATCTGAGACAGCTTCTAAACCACACAAACAGTGAGTCAAAGTATTTGACTGGCAAAGTACCTTTTAGCAACATCTACTGTATAGTGTAGAAACAGTAGAAGAGAAAGACGAGACATTGAAATAAGAGTTATATTTACATAATTAATGTTAAACTCAGAAAAAAATGATAGTGATGTAGCAGTTCATATATGGATTTTTGTGTCTCAACATCTGTCTTTCTTGTGCTTCCTGAGGTTTTCATGTTCTACAGAGAATTTTGGGATGTCAGTTACAGGAAAATGAGGACATAGGAACTTTAACACACAAAGATGCATTCAACGGGGCAATTGGAGATGTCCGTTATTACAATCCACAATCTGACAGCCTTTATACTGACCAGGTGTGGCCAGATGCAGTGGATGGTATATGGGTTGTGAGTGTGCATATAGCTTTTGCATATTACCATCCCTTGTGCATTGAAACCCTCAAGACAAACCTGGAGAAAGAGAAGAATCGTGTTCTTAAAAAGAGTAAGATTATTTGCTTATTGGCTTTGGACAAAAGCATCTGCCAAATCCCATAACCATAAACCATAACCATTATTGATAGTTGTGCAAAAACAGTACTCTGTAGACATATTTCGATTGTGTATGGATTGTGTTTTTCTCCTTTAACAGTGATCCATTTTAAGAATGACTTGTTGTATGCTGTATTTATGACTACATTTCACAGTGAAGCCCAGAGTAATCCTCTACTGGGTGTAGTGTTAATTGTTTTGAGAAATGCACTAACTATTGTGCAAACATTAATGATGGTCAGAGAAATGCACCAAAGTGACTGAAACTAGTGATCCATTAAGGAAGATTTCTTCTGTACTGTATTTATGGCTACATTTCACAGTGAATCCCAGAGTCAGGCTCCTCCAGAAGACACTTCCAGACCCTGGTGGGGCCAAAGTGACCTGTCTGGCCACTGGTTTCTACCCTCGTCACATCAACCTGACCCTGCTCAGAGACGGCCAGCCTGTGTCTGACCACCAGATCACTGGGGGGGAACTGCTACCTAATGGAGATGAGACGTACCAGATGAGGAAGAGCCTGGAGGTCAGTGCAGAGGAACTACAGCATCACCACTACACCTGCACAGCTGAACACCTCAGCCTGGACAACAAGCTGGACATCAGTTTAGGTATTATTGGTTTACAAATATGGAATGTTGGATATATGCTTTGTAGTGTAGTTTGTAGTTTGTTGTTTTAGTATCAGGTGTATGTTGTGTTTAGTTTTGATGTCTGTGTCTCCTTTGATGGTTGAACCCTCATACTCCTGTACTCTCTGGGCAGATCATGAGTGGGATTCAGTCACCACATCCATAGTGCCCTCCGTGCTTATTGCTGCTGGGTTACTGTGTCTTGCTGGAGTTGGTGTCGGGGCCTTTGTCCTATGGAGGAGGACCCGAACAGGTGAAATAGGTCTTACTGATTTCACTTAAATACTTATTTGAGACCTTTAGGTTATTAAAGTTCAGACCTGCCTACTGGTAAAATGTGTGACAAATCAATGCAATTGTGCTGATTGGAAATACCCAGAGGCTCAGAGTGTGTACAGTATACAGTATTGTGTACAGTCGATATTTGTGTATCAACAAAATAGTTCCACTGCTCATACAATGAGCTATGCTATTTAACTCTGACAGATCTAGTCAGGGCCGGAGTGGGGCCACTTTTCAGCCCGGGAGTTTCAGGCCCAAGACCGGCCCACTTTTTTAGTGGTGGTGGAAATTGGATAAATCCTGTAGTTTTTATTATAGGCTAATATTCCACTATTCCACAAGGATAGGTTGATAAGTTAACAAAAACAGGAAGGAAGAAATAAAGCATTTGAAATGTATCCCACAATTCCACTAAGAGGCATATTGAACTACTGTATTGTTTACATGTTTTTTTCTGCATGGGTCAGCTATCATGTTGTTGTTTGGTGATTTGCTTCTTTACTACACCCACTTCTGAGCAAACAAGCCATATAGGTTGATCATGTAGCCTACTGCTGTCCTAGCCTACTGTTCTTTCTTCCATAAAATAACTTTAATTCATATGGTTAACTCTATTATCCTTTCTACTTGTCCCTATAGCCATAGTTAATTTCGGGCTCATCATTTTCAGCAGGGGACTGGCTGATCTGCTGCTCAGGCTACTTTTGTTTTTAGGCCTATAGGCTACTGCATACACAGATCAAGCTTGAGTTTTGTTATCAATATTTGCATAATATTGGATGATACCAAAATGCTAATATTTTAATTAATTTAATATGTTACTTGTGAATAGGTTGACAACGCTACAGCGTCCAGTAGGTTATTAGCCCAATTAAGCCGTTATAATCATGGCTATCTCTCTTTACCAGTTGCCAATTATGTCTGTCCTCTTCAAAAAATTTTTTTAATTCCAGTGGTGACGTACACACAGTAGGCCTAACAGATGATTATGTGACACTAAGATATTTTAAGGGTATGGGATTCGCAAAACGGCCGGCAGATTTTGAAAATAAACAATTCAAATGGTCCTACCCTCTTTCCTCCAACTCTGGCCCTGACTCCACCCACTCGAAGAACATGAACGCGCAATCATGCACGAGCGAAAACTCAGATGCACGAGAGCAAGTCAGGCTAGCACTATACGAGCTCTAGTCTCCATAATACAGTACATACAATCGCTCACATCAGCTTCCCCCCCAAGCAGGTTAGTTAGCTAGCTAGATCTAAATTCTTTATTGACCTCCTAAAGGGTTGTAGTTACTAGTTCCACAAATGCCTGAAGGCGCATGATTTTAAATACAGTACATAAGAAAATACAGACTTATGAACTAAGAGACTTTGACTATAAAAGATTACAAGCCAATCGCCAGGACCACTATACTGCAATTGTTTGTGTTAGCCACATGTAGTTGCTAATATGCTGACGGCAAAAGCCCATAAAGACCCGTTAGCTTTGTGGTTTTACTGTCGTGTAAATGACAAAAATACTCCATAACATGTCTGCGCGGATTAATAGTTCCTCAGCTTCTCACCTGTCCAGCAGAGAAAATGCCACAGCAGAATCTGTTTGTAGACCTTCCTGGTTCTTCAGTTGTCGCCAACGTTGGAAAGCGTCGCCTGGTTCTTCAGTTGTCGCCAACGCTGGAAAGCGTCGCCTGGTTCTTCAGTTGTCGCCTGGATGACTCTCGTTTTCGCTTCTTCTCTTTCAGCCATTTTTCGCAATTGATTTCCTTTTACGTTTACCTTCTCTCTTAAATATAGATTTCCTTTTACGTTTACCTTCTCTCTTAAATATAGATTTCCTTTTACGTTTACCTTCTCTCTTAAATATAGATTTCCTTTTACGTTTGCTGGTGCTACACTGTGTTCCAAATTATTATGCAAATTACATTTTTCTCAGATTTTCCTAAATAGTTGATGCAAATGAGTCAGTATAATTTTCAAGTCATCAACTGTTAGAGTATAATTTGAATTTTATTGAACAAACCTCCCAATGATAACAGTATTTAAAAAAAAAATGCACTGTTCCAAATTATTATGCACAACAGTTTCAAGACATTTTATAGGTTGTAAAGTACTAAAAATGGTCATTTGTTGAATTTGCAGCATTAGGAGGTCATATAAATTAAATCAGAAGTTATTTAAATCAAAAACATCTTAACAGGCCAAGTTACATATTAAACATAGGACCCCTTCATATATCTTCTTCACAATTTTTGCATCCATTGAACGTGTGAGTTCTTGGAGAGTTTCTGCTTCAAAGCTGCAGTTGGCAAGATTTTTTTGATCATATTCACTGAAACCAACACTATGCTCCGACAGAACAACATAAATCAGCCTGTTTTAGGGAAAAACACACTTCTACCTCCACCTAGAGCCTGTTATTTGTTTTGCAAAAATCCACAGCTCCCGGTTCTTCTGGTCCAATCAGAGCAGGGCTGTGTGAGATCTGAATGTCAATCACAGTCTGGTGCAGTCTGGTGCGCAATAACAAGCACAAACTCGATGAGAGGGTGCTCGGTGGTAGTGGGTGAGGGGCATGAGAGTTGTAAACATTCAACATTTTAGATAAGTCCCCTCAATCTGTCAGACTTGCCAACTGCAGCTTTAATGTCTTTGCAGAAAAGCCTCCCAGAGCTGCCAGAATGTCAGAATAGCCTCCCAGAGCTGCTTGGATGTGAACTGCCTCCCACCCTCATAGATCTTTTGCTTGATGATGCTCCAAAGGTTCTTAATAGGGTTGAGGTCAGGGGAAGATGGAGGCCACACCATGAGTTTCTCTCCTTTTATGCCCATAGCAGCCAATGGCCCAGAGGTATTCTTTGCAGCATGAGATGGTGCATTGTCATGCATAAAGATGATTTTGCTACGGAAGGCACGGTTCTTCTTTTTGTACCAAAGAAGAAAGTGGTCAGTCAGAAACTCTACATACTTTGCGGAGGTCATTTTCACACCTAAAGGGGCCTAATTCTGGCCCAAAACATGACTCCGCCACCTCCTTTCTGACGTCTCAGCCTTGTTGGGACATGGTGGCCATTCACCAACCATCCATTACTCCATCCATCTGGATCATCTAGGGTTGCACGGCACTCATCCGTAAACAAAACTGAAAATTAGTCTTCATGTATTCCTGAGCCCACTGCAACCGTTTCTGCTTGTGAGCATTGTTTAGGGGTGGTCGAATAGGTTTATGCACACTTGCAAACTTCTTGAGGATCCTACACCTTGAGGTTTGCAGGACTCCAGAGGCACCAGCGGCTTCAAATACCTGTTTGCTGCTTTGCAATGGCATTTCAGCTGCTCTCTTAATCCTATGAATTTGCCTGGCAGAAACCTTCCTTTTTTTTGTGATCAATTTTTTATTGTATTTTGCTTCATACAACAAACACATAAACAAACTGAAATACATCTAAGACAACAAATAAGACAACACACATCAAATAAAACAACATACAGCATTCAACCACATTCACCCCCCCCCCCCCCCCCCCCCCCATCCCCAGGTCTTGCTCCTCCCGCCCCCGCCCAAAAAGAAAGAGATTCGGTTATCTGATACAGCTCAATAAAGTTGACAAAATTAGTATGCCAAATTAAGATAAAAGATGAAGAAGGAAGAGTAAGCAGAAAGGGGACATAAGACCATGACTACTATCCCAACATAATGTCGATAAAGGATGACCATAAATGAATGTTTTTAACCTGAGCACCATGCATAATGGCCACTGATTTCTCCAGCCTAGCCAGATCTATAACTGTATTTACCCAGTGTTGATAAGACAGATCATGAGGTGCTTTCCATCTCTGTGCTATAAGCTTCGTGGCAGCAGTTAGGCCTACCAGGAACCAGCGTTGGTGCATCAAAGACAGGTCTAGACCAGTAAAATCACTAAGCAATAAGATAGTTGGGGAACAAGGGATGGTACGCTCAAGTACTATGGACATCTTATTGGAGACCATACTCCAAAAATCTCTCACACCAGGGCAGTCCCAGACCATATGAACAAAAGTTCCTGTTGTACCTGAAGAACATAGCAGTTGGGAGATAGGTTTAATTTCATTAAAAATAATTTACGGGGAGTGCAGTAGAGTCTGTGTATGAAATTATGAATCATCTGATGGTTGGGATTACGCGATGATAGGACTATCCTTGACCAGACTGTAGACCAATTGATTGTGTTAGGTGCAATTGAGAGATCTTGGCTCCAGTGACTATCAACCTGCAGCGGTTTTTCTGCATGTTTGGTGATGTATGTGTAAAGAGAGGAGACCAAGCCTCGGGTAGATGCAATACCACAAATTCTATGAATCGGATGAGGTTCCAAATGTTCTCCCCAAGGGACTCCATATTCCCGTAAGGCACTGCGGAGTTGCAGGTAGAAGAAAAAAGAGGTACCAGGTAAGTTGTAATGTGACTTCAGGTCTTGAAAAGATCTGAGTAGATTACCTGATGTAATGTCGGAAAGGGTGTTGATCCCTTCAAAGGGTGTTGATCGCTCCACTGATGGAAGGAAATCGGATGACCACCCAAGCGAAGGGCATAATTATTAAATATAGGAAGGTGAGGATGGAATTTTGAAAGATTTTCAGATTGTGGTTCCATGTTTCTCCATGTGGAAAGAAGATGTGAGATTAATGAACCAAATTTGGATTTACAGGTTTTAAGAGGGATGTTAGAGTAGATTAAATCCTGAAGCCTATGTGGTCTTACTAGGTTTTCTTCTAAAGAACGCCAAGCTACTTGTGCATCCGGGTTTAACCAGGTATGAAGAGGACGAAGTGTTAAGGACCAGAAATAAAACTGGAAGTTTGGGAACCCAAGACCTCCCGATAGTTTTTGCCTCTGCAAAATGGACATTTTGATCTGTGGGCGTTTCCCTTTCCAGACATACCTAGACACTAATTTATGAAGTTTCTCCCAATGTCCAGCAGGGGGTGCTAAGGGCAACATTGAACTACAGAAATTGACCCGTGGTAAGATGTTCATCTTGATGATGGCAGCTCTTGCTCGAAATGAATTGGGAATGGATGACCAGCGCTCCAAATCAGATTCCACCTGCCTGAGAGTCCAGTTGAAATTAAAAGAGACGGTTGGATTGAATCGAGGGAAAAATTGATGAGCCTAGGTATTTAAAATGATCAACCAATGGAATATCGCTTGGTGAAGCTTGCCTCATAGTATCGTTGAGAGGAAGGAGAGCTTGGACCAATTTATTTTGTACCCCGATATACTATATATGGACAAAATATGTGGAGTGGAATTAATTGCATCCCCAAGATATAGTAAAATGTCATCACAATAAAGAGAGATGAAACGATCCGTTCCATGAACCGTAATAGGAGTGTGGGTTGACTGACGCACCGTCTGGGCCAAGGGTTCCATAGATAGAATGAACAAAAGTGGAGAAAGAACGCAGCCTTGTCTGGAGCTGCGGCCCACAGGAAATAACGACGAACAAATATTGCCCGTCATTACCATGGCAGAAGGAGAAGCATAAAGTGTTTTTATCATGTTGATGAAATTCGTACCAAACCCCTTATGGTGAGGAACAGCCCATAAGTAATGCCATTCAAGGCGATCAAAAGCTTTCTCCGCATCCAGAGATAACACAGCACAAGGAGTTTGAACCTCAGCAGAAGCTTCTACTATATGCAGTAGTCTGCGAACATTGTCTGAAGATAGGCGAGATTTTACGAAACCAGTTTGGTCAGGGTGGATGAGCTTATTCATAAGGGGCTCAAGCCTTAATGCGAGCACTTTAGCGAAGAGCTTTATGTCCGCATTCAAAAGAGATAAAGGACGATAATTTGCACATTCATTTGGGTCTTTTCCTTTTTTATGAAGTAAAGTAATCGTAGCGGTGTTAACATCTCTCGGAAAAGAGCCAATTGAAATGGCATGGTTGAACATGTTCAGCAACAGAGGGCCAAGCTGTGACCAAAATTGCAAATACAGTTCAGGAGGAATTCCGCCAAACCCAGGCGATTTCCCTTTGTTAAGGCTACGTAAAGCCATGTCCAATTCGGTTATTGTAAAAGGTTTATCTAGGGATGCTGCCTCATGGGGCAATAATTTTGTAAGCTTTAAATCCTTAAAAAATGGGTCAAGTTTAGAGGAGTAATTTGAAACCTCAGAACTGTACAAGTTGGAACAAAAAGAACGGAAGGTGAAGTTAATCAATTTGGGGTCCGTAACCAGAACTCCTTCTGATGTTTTAATGGCAGGTATATGCGCAAAGTTTTCACTGGCACGCAGGCTTATGGCAAGTGAGCGGCTGGGGCGGGCTCCCTCAAAGTAATGGTTTTGACGTGTGCGGTGGATAAGAAATTCAGCACGCTGTCGGAATAATGAATTCAACTCGTCTTTTATTTTTTTACGTTGGGTGATTGAATCTGGGGAAACGTTGTTGCGCATGGCACATTCCAATTGCCCAAGCTCGCGTTCTAATTCAAGAACCCTGCGTTGACGAGTCTTGTTTAAGTTGGACGCAAACGATACACAATTACTTCTAATATAACCTTTCACGGAATCCCATAGAATGCGAGTGTCCTCGACTGAATGCTCGTTAAATGATATGAATTCTGTTAGGCCAGATTCAAGTTGATTCACAAAGCTCTCATCGCGCAATAAAGAGGTGTTAAGACGCCAGCGTGGAGCGCGGTCATGCGATACAGAAAGGTTAGCTTTACAAATGACAGCCTTATGGTCTGAAAAGGCCAGGGAAAGCATGTCCGTACTTACCTTTTCAAAGAGATCCTTGGATGTAAAAATGAAGTCTATTCTAGAAAATGATTGATGTCTTGCCGAAAAGAACGAGAAGTCTTGTCGATTATGATTGGTAGCACGGCATATATCAATTACCGAAAAATCCTGAGCCCATTTTCTTAATGCACCAGATGCTGATCTCTGATCACTGCCCTCAACTACAGCCGTCCTGTCTATGGAGTGGTCCCAGACTGCGTTAAAGTCTGCTCCAATAATTAACCGGTAATCTGCCAGATCATGCATGGTGTTAGACAATCGCGCATAGAACTCAGAATCAAAACTGTTAGGGGCGTAAACAGACAAGAAGGCAATTTTCTTATTTTCTATAATGGTTTTCATAAAAGTGATTCTACCATCTAAGTCACTACCCACACCTAAGTTGGTGAACTGAAAGTTGCGGCGGACAACAATTAAAGGAGAATTCCGGTGTGATATTGACCTAAAGTGTATTGAAACATGATACCGAGTGTGAACGTATGTCTCATAGCCCATCTCGGCTTGTCCCCTGCACTCCAAAATCTGGCGCTAGTTAGCCGATGCTACCAACAGCTTTTTCAATAGTGGTGCTTCGGCATCGGGCTAGCCATGCAAATAAATCAGTGTTTTACACCCATTTACGAGGCTCAATGTATCTCCACACTTCATTGGTAGACTTCCGAGGGCCCTGACATTTAAAATGAGACATTGAGAACTTTGAAAAAGCACTGGTAGTTTACTTACAAGACTATTTATACAGACAGTATCTTCACGAAGTTTAGCGTTTGCAGCCATCTTGAATTTAGTCACAATAAGTCGAGCAACGAGTAAGAATGAACAGGTATGATAAGGGATCAGATTCCAAAAATAATTCAGTGGAAATGCATGGATTCCAGTTGCTGCTACTGGAAGAAACTGGAATCCATGCATTTCCACTGAATTATTTTTGGAATCTGATCCCTTATCATACCTGTTCATTCTTACTCGTTGCTCGACTTATCGTGACTAAATTCAAGATGGCTGCAAACGCTAAACTTCGTGAAGATACTGTTTGTATAAATCGTCTTGTAAGTAAACTACCAGTGCTTTTTCAAAGTTCTCAATGTCTCGTTTTAAATGTCAGGGCCCTCGGAAGTCTATCAATGAAGTGTGGAGATACATTGAGCCTCGTAAATGGGTGTAAAACAGTGATTTATTTGCATGGCTAGCCCGATGCCGAAGCACCACTACTGAAAAAGCTGTTGGTAGCATCGGCTAACTAGTGCCAGATTTTGGAGTGCAGGGGACAAGTCGAGATGGGCTATGAGACATACGTTCACACTCGGTATCATGTTTCAATACACTTTAGGTCAATATCACACCGGAATTCTCCTTTAATACTCCTTTAGTTTTATTAAGGGCTGAAGAGTTTGCCTTTACACAGTAATGTTTATTCTGCAGTTTATGGACATCCTTCTGAAGCAGGTGGGATTCGCTGACCATGGCTATGTCCACTCCCTCCTTTCTAAGTACCTCCAGAAAAGTTTAGTCATTCATATCATGGTACCAAAGACAAATAATGAGCTGTGAGTAACATGGGAAAAATGAGCAGGTAGCGCAAGATCCGTCCCCCCCCCCCCCCCCCCCCCAACAAACACATGCACACACACACACCAACGTAGCAAACACAGACACACCAGACGACCCCACACACACAAACACCCCCAGCCAGAAACGTAGCCACACACACACACACACAACACACATCCCGCACAGCAGCAAGAGAACCCCCCCCCCCCCCCGCACACACACACACACACACACACACGTGCACACAACAAACTGAACAAAACAATACCAAAAACAGTACATGGATATTGCCTGACCAAGCAAGCATATCCTAACCCTCCCACCTAACACTTGAAGGAGAGTCCCTAAGAAAAGTCTGGAGGGGAGAAAGATAAGCCCTAACTTTGGGGCAATCAACAGCCTATGGCCTGTTTTACTCAGTATAAAGAAAGTAATATGCCCTTAGCCAAGATACAAGGGCAAAACAAAACAGATAAACAAACAAACAGACAAGCAAGCCATCCGTAGGTTTAGTCTAGGCCTACCATTCATTTCCATAGGGCTTCACAACACTGGGTTCCATAAACAAAAAATTATTAAGAGTCTTTGAACAGCAGTAAACAATAAGCTCTATTTTGAAGTCCCAAATGTCCAGGCCACGAAGTAAAAGAAAAAGGAAAATAGAGATATAAATAGGCTAGATTAAACAACAGCAAAAGAAGAAAAATAATGGGGAAGTAGCCTAGAGCCACTCGCCACTTACCCCCCAAAGCGCCAGGTTTCTAGCCTATTTCAGGTCGGGGAATTTAATTTTCAAAACGTCCATGGCCGCCTCTAAGCACTCGAACTTCAAGGTTTCATCATCAATCCAAACAAGAAGAGTGCCCGGATCCCGGACTCTGGTCTTGACTGATCTCTCATGAAGTTGCTCCCGTAGCGGCCAGTATTGGTCCCGAAGTTTTCTCCGACGCACCGATATATCCTCAGAGATCCGTAGCTTCACACCGGGGAGGTCCCTTGGCTCCAGCGGGATGGACTTAGCTGCCTCCACAATGGAGACCTTCTTTTGTAGATGGTGAAGTTTAAAGATCACCGTACGGGGCCTGGAATTCACGACAAATGGACCAATTCTGTGAGCGATTTCAATGTCGTGCCTTTCCAATGGAATGGAAAGAAGAGCAGAGAGGGTCTTCGCCAGGTAGGCCTCCATACTATAGCCTGCCTCACTCTTCTCCGGCAGGTGCAGCAAATGGAGGTTTCTTCTCCTGGATCGATTTTCAAGGTTATCAATTGCGTTCATAGCTTCCTCTAGTTTATGTTCCAGGGCTTTAATTGTCAACTCTTGCGCTGCCACTTTGTTGGTTTGCTCAAACAAGTTGACCTCAGTTGAGTCCAGCCGCGCACCGATCGAATCCACAGACGCGTTTAATTTGTCCATCTTTTTAGAAAGAGCGTCTAGTTTATCCAATTTACTGGTGAGATTGGCGTTAGATGCCACCAGCGTGTCTAGCGTTGCTTGGATTTTCTCCATCCCTGGTTTGGAGCGGGTCTTAGGCGACATACACGAACAGGTGGAAATGTTTGTTTGTTTGTTTGTTTAGGTTAACTCGCTAGAGTTTTGCCTAAAAGTCCCAAAGGGCGGGCAGCGTTTTAACGTCAACTAAATAAAATAAAGAATAGTTATTCCATCACAAAAAAGTTGATTAAGAGTGTAAGAACATTTTCTCCCCACGAGAGTTGGACCCACACGTCTCACTCGCTGTCGGCCGCCATGTTCTTCAGATCTCTTTTGCAGGAAGAGGGAATGGCAGAAACCGTCCTTATGATGCCTTTGTCTGCACGAAGCTGCCTGTGCTCTGAATCAGCGACAAATTTCTTTACAGTACGATGATCACGCATAAGTTATCGGGAAATTTCCAATGTTTTCATACCTTGTCCAAGGTAGTGCACAATTTCACGCTTTTCAGCAGCAGAAAGATCCTTTTTCTTTCAAATATTGCTTGAAACCTGTGGCATGCTTAATAATGTAGAACTCACACAAGTAGGGCTCACCTGGCAAACTAATTATCACGGGTGTCTGAGATTGATTTCAAAGATCCAAAGAGCCCTGAGGCACAATACCATCCTTGAGTTTAATTGAAAAACAAAAACATAAATGTTTAACACTTAATCCAATTTGCATAATTATTTGGAACACGGTGTAGTAGTGGTAGTGGTGGCGGCGTCTTGTCGACCATTGTCTTCTAGTTATCAGCTAGCTCCAGTACCGCAGGATAACGTCAAACGGAAGCAACTTGCACTTTGCACTTGCTCTGACTGGGTCACGAGCTTTGAGTATGTGCACAAAGAGGTCACACATGCGAAGGGGAGGGGGGAATAGTGAGACCGTTTGATTGACAAACTTACTGTCCAATGCTTCTAGGTGGTCTTGGAAATAATTGGATGGAGTTTTCCGAGCCCTGCCCTTTCCACAGTTGATTGAATTGTTTCATTTCCATTTCAGTGCTTCCAGCTCAGTGGCTGTAAGTGGGTTAGGAATAGGATTTCAAGTGATTTTGCACAAATGGCCAAAAAAGAGAATCCCATACTCTACCTTTAATGACATAACAGTGAAAACGATATTGTGAGATGTTTTATGTTTTTATCTGCCTATAAAACTGTCAGATACACACTATATGTAGTATAGTAGTGTATTATATGTAGTATAATTCACGCACACAAAAAAAACTCTGGCCATTTAACCAGCACAGTTTAGCACAGTGTCAGAAAAGACAACAACACTTGTTTATGATTAACATGTAGTATTGTACATGCTATTACCTGAATGATATGACTGTAATCACCTGCCCTGTTTTGTACATGCTATTACCTGAATGGTATGACTGTAATCACCTGCCCTGTTTTGTACATGCTATTATCTGAATGATATGACTGTAATCACCTGCCCTGTTTTGTACATGCTATTACCTGAATGGTATGACTGTAATCACCTGCCCTGTTTTGTAATCACCTGCCCTGTTTTGTACATGCTATTACCTGAATGGTATGACTGTAATCACCTGCCCTGTTTTGTAATCACCTGCCCTGTTTTGTACATGCTATTACCTGAATGGTATGACTGTAATCACCTGCCCTGTTTTGTAATCACCTGCCCTGTTTTGTACATGCTATTACCTGAATGGTATGACTGTAATCACCTGCCCTGTTTTGAGTCAAATGGTTATGAATGGTGTTTCAGGTCAAGGCATACAGACCTCTCTGCAAGTGAACACAGAAGCTTCAGGTGAGTGTGCCAGAAATTAAATAAAGACCGTTTATCATTTGTGTTGATTTGTTCATGATAGCTTTGCATACCTCTCATTGTTCTCATTCCATACATTTTGTTCATAACTTGCCATATCCATATGTGTATCCTTATCCGTATCTTGCCACAATGTCAAAAGTGATCCTAATTTGTGCCTCTTGATTTGGATCCACATTTGAAATGTAATAGGTCACAGATGACTAGTTTCCTTGTTGCAAATGTAATATGTAATGACACTATTTTAATTACTTAATCAAAGTTGCATAACTTATTACATTTGATTACATTAATATACAGGGACAAGATACAAAGCAACAGAATGAAGCTTATATTCTACATATAAGATTAACATTGTTTAAAGAAGAGTATCCAGATATAATCACTAAGATTTTGTTATTTCAGCAGAAACTGTCTGTAATTTAATTACATATTTTTGTCAGTAACTGTAACGGATTACTATTACATTTATTTAGTAATTTAATTATGTAGCTCTCGTGTAATTAGTTGTCCTCCAACTGGTGATGTAATTAATGAAAATAATGAAAACAGTCTGATGATTCAGACAGTTCTAAAGTTAATTAAATCATGTTTTCTTTATATTTCTTTCAGAGAAATACACAAGTGTGTCAACCACAGATGCAAATTCTTGAAGTCACATATCCACTTATCTAACTCTGGGGTAGATGACAAAAAGTTGGCGTGTTCCTTTAAATAAAGCATAGATTATGAACTATACTTTTATACAAAGATGTTTTTTGACATCTATGGCCTTTGTGTGTGTTAAGCAATTAAGCTGAAATAAACCACAACTCTACAGCATCAAAGGTTTTGAGGTGAATTTCTTAATTTTTCTATTGAATATTTTGAGGGATTAAGTTAAAGAAATGTTGAGTCATGCCGTTCAAACCACTGACAAGGCTGATTTGACACTACCTGAACAGAGTCAGACAATGTGATTCCTTCAGAAACAGGTCTTGTTATAATCTCTCTGTAGGCCTACATTTTCAAAGTTTACAATACTTTTGTTTGCACCCTAACCATGCTAACCTCTCTGAGTTACATTTTTTGTCACATTCAGCAATCATTCAGCGACCGCTAGCTGCCCATTTAGTGAGTACCCTGTAAAACAAACCCGACATCTGTAGGCTCTTTATGGTGTCTCTTTGATAATACTGAGAGGGGGGTCTTGGTTGGTTAAAATATAATGTAGGTTGTTTTGGACAAAAGCATCTGCTAATAAATTGAATAAATAATAAATTGAAACTAAATGATGACAAAACAGAGGTACTTCTGGTTGGACCAAAACTAAAGCGAGATATTATTCTGGGGAACTTGGCACACCAGGTTAAACCAAAAGTAACAAGCCTCGGTGTCATCTTAGATGCAGAGTTAAGTTTTAAGCCCCATATCAGTAAAGTTACTCAGACAGCCTATTTCCACTTGAGAAACATTGCCAAAGCGCGGCCCTTTTTAACTCAACAAGATGCAGAAAAACTAATTCACGCCTTTATCACTAGCAGGTTAGACTACTGCAATGCACTTTTCACTGGTCTTCCCAAAAAACATCTAAAGAAATTGGCACTCATACAGAACTCTGCGGCTAGACTTTTAACTAAGACTAAGAAGAGAGAACACATCACCCCTGTGTTGGCTGAACTGCACTGGCTCCCTATTTCCTATAGAATTGATTTTAAGGTTATGTTAATTACTTACAAAGCTCTGAATGGCATAGCACCTTCATATATCTCTGAGCTTTTAATATCTTCTCAACCACAAAGGAAACTTAGATCATCCAATTCTAATCTTTTAATCGTACCCAAAGTGCTCCACAAACAAAGTGGAGAAGCTGCGTTTATCCATTATGCCCCCAAACTATGGAACACCCTGCCTCTGTACATCAAGCAGGCGAGTTCAGTAAATATTTTTAAAAAAGATCTGAAAACATACCTGTACAGGAAAGCTTTTAGTTAACTCATCTTATCCTGTAGACTACATTTTCAGATTATTCTACATCTGCTACTATTGGAGGGCGCAGCCAGCCAGAGGCAGATGGGCTCCCCCTATTAAGTCAGGTTCTGCTCAAGGTTTCTTCCTGGAATATGGGAGTTTTTCCTTGCCACAGTTGCCATATGGCGTGCTTGTGGGGGGTAAGAGGGTTAAGGCTGCCAGTCTTATGATGTCATTTTCTATATTTTTGATATGTTGCTGAGTAGATCATAAACAGCAAAGAAAAGTGATTGATAATGACTGACTGACTATTATTGTGTTACATGCTTCAAATGTAAAGCACTTTGAGCTGCATTCTGTGTATGAAAGGTGCTATACAAATAAAGCTTATTATTATTATTATTATTATTATTATTATTATTATTAAATACAAACAAACATTTTCTCAGCCATTCCTCAGCCCAAAGGAGCCTGGGCTTTCACGACAGAGACATCACCATCAGTGTGAGTCAGAGCTAAAGTCCCTGGAGTTGGTGGTGGAGAGAAGGATGCTGCACAAACTGTCAAATATATTGGACAATACCTCACATCCACTACACAACTTACTGGTCAAACAAAAAATTGTTTTCAGTTGGACGCTACGCCAACTAAGCTGTAAGAAGGACAGATACAGAAAGCCTTTTTTTCGCACTGCAATAGCACTTTATGGCTACCCCCTGAGCAGAGAGAGATAAATAATATTGTTTTGAATCATTTATGTATGTATGTATGTATTTATGTGAATGCTGTGTTTGTCTGTGCTGCTGGAACACTGTAATTTCCCTTTGGGGATGAATAAAGTCTATCTATCTATCTATCTATCTATCTATTAAACTAAACAATAATACTATACAGAATCAACCATAGCAAGAGCTTCATGGGTTTGATATACTGTGGTGGTGGGTGTGGGGGCTGTGGTCAGGCCTACATGAGACATTAAAAACATGGCAACTCATCACACCATCTATGTCTTGTAAGTGGTACACAAATATTTATTTGTTTTGTGATCAAAAGGTAAAAAAAAAAATCTAGAGCTGCTGAGAGGAAATGGCGTAAATCCAGAGATGGAAATGATCTTAGTAACTACCAGTCTTTGCTGTCATCCTTTTCATCCACTGTTACACTTGCAAAAAAGGCATTCTATCAAAGCAAGATTGAGAGCGCCACTGACAGTAGAAAACTTTTTTCTACTTTCAAATCTCTTCTCAATCCTCCACCACCACCATCAACTACTTCACTGTCAGCAAATGACTTTGCAACATTTTTCACTGAAAAAGTTGCTAAAATAAGTGCTCAGTTTGATGCTCCTATAAGGAGGGCTTTGCCTTGTGTTAGTATGACCGCATCATTTGACTCTTTCTCTCCTCTTGATGAGGAAGCAGTCTCTCAATTGCTTCAGCGATGTCGTCCAACAACATGCCCATTAGATCCTGTCCCGTCCACTCTTCTACAGTCTATCTCACCCGCTGTTCTACCAGCAGTCACACATGTATTTAATGCTTCACTCAGTTCTGGAATAGTTCCTTATTCTTTTAAACAGGCTACACCTCTGCTAAAGAAAAGTACACTTAATCCAACAGAGGTGAAGAACTACAAAGGGATCAGTATTAGGACCCTTGCTTTTCTCTATTTACACCACTTCCTTAGGTGATACCATTCGCTCCCATGGATTTGACTATCACTGTTATGCAGACGACACTCAACTTTACCTGTCTTTCCCACCTGATGACTCTAGTGTTTCCCACCGGATTTCTGCATGCCTTAAGGATATTTCAGCCTGGATGAAAGATCGGCACCTTCAGCTTAATCTCAAAAACAGAGTTTTTGGTGTTTCCAGCTAAAACAGCTATTCCCCAACAGATTAACATCCAGCTTGACTCAACTTCACTGACCCCAACTAGATCGGCACGAAACTTGGGCGTTGTAATTGATGACCGACTTAACTTCTCTGAGCATATAGCTTCTATTGCAAAATCATGTCGGTTTATGCTTTACAACATTAGGAAGATCAGACCTTATCTGACACAAGATTCCACACAACTTCTTGTTCAGACCATGGTCATCTCTAAGCTGGACTATTGTAATTCACTATTAGCTGGCTTACCCGCTTGTGTAACAAGATCATTACAGCTGATTCAAAATGCTGGAGCACGCCTGGTCTTCAATCAGCCAAAGAGGACACATGTAACTCCTCTCCTAGTTACTCTCCATTGGCTCCCTATAGTAGCCAGAATTAAATTTAAATCTCTCACTTTGGCCTATAGGACACTAACTAGATCTGCTCCTAGTTATTTTAATTCAATAATCAAGCCTTACATCCCCAACCGCCCACTGCGGTCTTCTGGTGAGCGTATGTTGTGTCGACCAGTCATGAAAACTGGGTCTAATTCCAGACTCTTTTCTTCAGTGGTTCCATGTTGGTGGAATGAACTGCCCAGTGCTCTCCGTTCCTGTGGTAGTTTTGGGTCGTTTAAGAGGGGTCTAAAGACATTCCTATTCAACATATACTTAGTTGTTTAAGCGCTTATGTGTTATGGTTTATATAATGTTGTTTTATTTTAATTGGGCTGTTAATTAATTTGACATTATTGTTTATTATTGATATTCTCCTTAATGTAGTCTTAGCATGTCATTGTTTTTATATTATTGATTGAATTGACATTATTGTTTTATTATTGCCTTTCCCCTTTTTTACATTGCTTTTTATTAGGCTATTGCTTGAATTGATATTATTGTGTACTACAACTATTCTCCTTACTATATTTGACCTACATTTTAATCTGTTCCCTGTTCATTTTTAAATATTATTATGTTGTTTTGTATTTATGTGTCGCTTTGGACAAAGGCGTCTGCTAAATCCATAACCATAACCATAACCATCTACATCTTGTACCATTTGTGTATGAGTCAACTTCTGTTTGAAAACAAAAGGTTTCTTTCGTCCATTGGACCATGTTTTGAAAACAAAACAACCAGGACAGGACAGGACAGGCCTGCTGAGTAAAGACAACCAGTGCAGGTAGGGTGGCCATCCGTCCGGATTTCGTCCGGACAGTCCTGTTTTTGAGCTCTCTGTCCGGACAGAGAGAGTGTGTCCTCCTTTTTGGACATTTGTCCGGACAGAGAGAGTGTGTCCTCCGTTTTGGACATTTGTCCGGATTTATGTCATGAGTGGCCATCTGTCCGCATTTCATGAGCACATAGGCCACGCCTCATTTCATGAGCACATAGACTCCGCCTCATTTCATGAGCACATAGGCTCCGCCTCATTTCATGAGCACATAGGCTCCGCCTCATTTCATGAGCACATAGACTCCGCCTCATTTCAAGGCCTCTGTAAGCTACTCATCTCTGTTACGTGTCATCATTTCTGACCCTCCACCACCACCATAGCACGGGACATCACAAAACTCCACCCACTTCCTTTTCGCGAAGCAGTCAATGCGACAACCTCCCTTGTGATTGAATGAATGAACATCGTTGCTGAGCCATAAGTTGCATATGGCGAAACAAAAGATGTCTTTCAACTCTGCGTGGTATTCTGAACACCACTTTGCTACCAAAAGCAGGACAGATGCTTACCATGCATTTTGTAAACTGTGAAACAGATATTGATGTCAGCTCTAGGGGTAACAGTGCAATAGACAGGCAGGCACAAACAGAAAGCCAGATCTGCAGGAGAAATCCTCTGTGGCATCGTTTTTGCTCCAGCAACACCCACAGCTGCAGAGCTCCCTAAGTTATTAAGTCACTAAAAAGTTATTGGGTTAAAAAGGTGGGTTTGTTGACTAATGTGGAAAACACACACACACAAACTAATGTTACTATGCTATTATAATAAGTATGGGAATGTTGGAAATAGCTGACTAATGTGAAAAAGACAACAACAAATGTTACTATAATAAATGATGTTATAATAAATAGGTGCCTTCTATAGAAATGGTTTATTTTCTAATGTTATTCCCCATATGTTACTCTGATTCCGTATGTGTCTTCACATTTGGACCTTTGTCCTAACTTTTGGGCACAAGTGTCCTCATTTTCAGTGTCATGGCGGTGGTCACAGGACAGGCCTGCTGAGTAAAGACAACCAGGACAGGACAGGACAGGACAGGACAGGCCTGCTGAGTAAAGGTCACTGTTGCATTCCTGAATAGTTGGGAAATATAGGTGTTGCAAAAAAATATAGGTGTTGCTGTTAATCAGATCGGCTTCTGTATTTATGTTAGAAAGCAGCTACTTCCTCCATTACAGCATATTCTCCCAACAGGTAGCGCCCTCTAATGGTTACCAGAGAAATATAGTCAAAGTAATTAAAAATCGAAACAGTTCAGACAGTGTTACATCAAAAGCAATTAAGTCTCAATTCCATACATGCATTTTAATTTAATTTAATTTCGGACTTTTTCTCTCTTTTTTGTCTCACCGTTTGCTGTGAGACACTATAATGTATTGACGTATTCTACTGTATTGCATTGTTGTTCTTATGTAACACTTACACTACAGGCCAGTTTTATCACGGTGTACAGTTTGAAGTGAGCAACCTCCACCCAGGAGAAGACCCTGAAAAACCTGATGCCACAATGGATGTTAAAGGACACAAACTGACTGTGACTAGGTAAACAAACATCTTCCATTTAATCAGAGGCGGACAGAGTACACAGCTTCATTACTTGAGTAAAAGTACAGATACCCTTTGCTAAATTTTACTCAAGTACAAGTAAAAGTACAACAGTCAGATGTCTACTGAAGTACTTGTTTTTAAAAGTACTTGAGTATCAAGAGTACAAGAGTAGTCTACATTTTCTAAATATTGCATTACTACTGCCACAGTGCTTACATTTATGTACAGAAACGTCCTACATGGAGTTATGAAAAATGTTAATGTTAATACCTTGGAGAATGTAAAAGGAATTGAAAGTAAAATCATTTTCATCTTTTTACCATGTTGCCAGGGATGGTCAGTATTTCTAATACATGTATTTAAAATATGTATTTCAAATACAAAATACTATTTTGTAATTGAAACACTTGAAGCGAAAACTATCATTAACTTGTTCAGAAAATTGAAATAGTCTGGCGAGGTGGGGCCACAGGTTGGCACATTCCCGGGATGGACCTGCTGTGTCTTCATCCATTGTTTCGTCCATGGTTTCGTCTCTTATCTAAATCTGACCATGGAGTTGAATTTGGCGGAAAGCTGAAAGTGATTGCTGATAGGCTGTCCTAATCAGTGGCGCACAATCCAATCACGTTTGAGAGGGAAACAACAAATTAAGGGTTTCCGAGATTTTTCTTTTTTCCTTTTTTTTTTAAGAAGAAGTAACGGGTACTCACGGTTATGGATAGAAATGTAGTGGAGTAAAGAGTACAATATTTGCCTCTCAAATGTACTTGAGTAAAGTCATGAGTACTCCCCAAAAATGATACTCGAGTAAAGTACAGATCCCTCAAAATTGTACTCAAGTACTGTACTCAAGTAAATGTACTCCGTTACTGTCCTGCTCTGCATTTAATATGTTCAGGGAAACTAAACAGAAGCTGTTAAGTGTTACCATTTCCTAAATAACTTTGTCTCCTCAGAGGCTGGCAGAGAGACTTCCGTAGAGATGTGAAAAACAGAGAGAAAGTGCCCTGCTGGTTTGTACACAACAATGGAACTGGACTCATCGATGGGAGCCATGAGGACTATGTGGTGTCCAACCTCTTTTAGTCTAACAGAATATATAAATAAAGTTCTTGGATAAAAACCTAATTGGATTGGTTTCATTAACGGAATAAAAGTAATTGATGACTCAACAACTAAAGTTCAAACAAATATAATTGGATTTCTTAACATTTTGCATATGTTCAGTGCATCTCTCTGTATCCCACTTACTGTTGTCGTTGGTGTGTGTGTGTGTTTGTGTGTGTGGAACTATACTCTCATTCTGGCATATTAATCTGCTGCAGCTCAACCTTGTTGCTGGAAGTTATAGCCTACAGCATGGGTTCCCAAACTCCATCAATGTGGGCCTCCCCTCGGAAAACAGTGACACCTCCGCAAACCCCCCCCGACAATCATTTTCAAATAATGATATTCACTTCATTTAAGCCACTTAAATCAGTGCTATACTATGCTATGCAATGCAATGAGTTTTCATCATATTTTCGATGTTTGGCTTTGTTGCCCATATCAGGCCGTGCAGCGATTGTGACAAATCTGTCGATTTTAAGTTAGCTATCGGAACGTCACATATTACCGTCACGTATGTCCAACCTCTTACGTGAATCTGTCACTTAATATTCATTTCTATAGGAGGCGGATTCCTAAAGAAACGCAAGCACCCACACCATAAGTTTATCTAAATTAGCTATGTACCAAAAAATACATTTTACCGTGACTCGAAGAGCTGTAAACAGTGTTGTAAGACTGCGTGTACAAATCCGCTTGGCAAGCTCCAAGCTGAGAGTTACCGTTCACAGCTAGCTCGGCTGGCGGCACTGTTGCTAAATTACGTTATGAAGTTTGGCACAATACATTCTGAATCAGGATAGGAATCAATAATTCTTTCCACTATCCCAAAGATTTATATAGATCTCTTCTATGATTTCTTTCGATTTTATAATGTTGACAATTACATAATCATTGAAAAATGAAATAAACGTTCAACCTTCCGCGCCTCCCCTCAATTTATTTGGCACCCCCCAGGGGAGGCGCGCCTCACAGTTTGGGAACCTCTGGCCTACAGGGACTATTTTCAGGTGCTGCGTGATATCATTGTGCTGTTTGATGCTTGATTATTATGCTGGAATGAGAGTATAGTTCCATATCAAATCAGCCAAGAAAATCACCACGTTTCATTTTCCGTTAGTCTTATTACACTTTCTCTCTTGAGAAGAGACAAGTGTTAAGTAGGAAAATTACCGGAAATCTTATTCACTTTTAAGCGTGATGCTAGCGGGCGAGATGCTAATGGTCTAATCCGATTCAATGATCTATGCTAGGCTGGCGCTAAAAGTGGTATCGCCAGACTCAGAGAACGGCCAGATGAACTGGAGAAAGGTAAAAATCAATTGTTTAACTCAAGGGAAGGTGGAAAATGAGTAATTCCCCAAATGGTGGAATATCCCTTTAAGTGTGTACTTTTTCGTACCGACAGTACTCAGTGACCTCGAGAAACAGAGATCTGTGTGAAAAATCACCAGCATTGTCCTTTAACTGAGATCATCTGACCTCTCACTCCACTTCAGATATTTAACCCAGCATACCATTTTCCGGTTTCTAACAAGTGATCATATTGCACAATAGTGAGTGATATTACTGTAGCCTAACAAGTTATGTCTTGATATTGGGGGGGAGGGGGGGTCTATCTAATGTTAGAATTATTTCTAGTTGCTCATTCTCTCTATATCTACTGATGAAAATTAAAACAAAAGACAACTGTTCAACCATCAACAGAGAGCAGTATGCTATTATTAGGCTACATTAGGCTACACACTTCTCAAGTCCAATGGGAAATGCCATAGTACACTTAGATTGTCCACTCAGACACTTAGAGTGCTAAAATAGAGCCCTAGGCTGTCAACAGCATATTTGAATCCCATAGAGCCCCATAAATATGCAATACCATGCAATAAGTAAGCGAAACGTGTTTACAAAATGTGTAGACATATGTAATACACAAGTCATGTTATCTAATATCCCGTCCTTAAATCTTATTGAGATCTCAGAGGAAGTACAATCAGAGGGGATAAGGCCGTCTGCTAAACCAAGAGACACAGACAGGAGATACAATCTGCTTCAGAGGGGATCAAAGTCATTATTCCAAGTGAGATGCCACTGGAATCACAACTATTCTTGTATGACACCTACATGTGTGCATGCGTGGGAAATACATATCAGCAGCAGTGAGAAGAAACCAAATCTGTTGGTCAGATTGCCAAATGAAAGCTGGCCATCTGTTTCCTGTGCTTTTATGATCTTTGTTTGTATCGTCAGTTTGCCAGTATTGATATACAGGCCTGTTTTCCTTCCCTTTTTTGTGTGTGTAGTGTAAGGGTCTATCGCCCCCTGTGGGCTGTCATGAAGTTCTACATCACATGTCACCGTTCGCAGTGCTCAGTCCGAGGGGCGGGATAATCGGTTGTCTTTCAAATTCCCTCTGCACGCAATAGGACAGTGTTGAGTCCCATGCGTTTTCCCACCAGCAGAGCTAGTTGGCTATTTCAAACTTTTGCCAACTTAAAAAAAGCTTAACTCGTGTCACACTGTTGGGCAACAGCAACATCCATCTTCTTTGTTCTCAAGTAGCAGGGAATTCAAGCCAAACCGTTGCAACTCTGCCATCAATCATTATGTTAAGCCCGCCTAACGACTCTATACACGATTTGATTGGCCTGATAGAAGTTTAATTTTTCGAGCTCACAAGCCAACGGAGAGTTGCTAGACTAGCCCTAGCAGCTAGGGTGCGTCTAGATTTCTAGGCTACTGGTGGCCTGTACTCAGCAGTCCTGTTTTATACTGGTCTGTACTGGTTGCCTTTACTAGTTGGGGGCAGCCGTGGCCTACTGGTTAGTGCCTCAGACTTGTAACCAGTGGCGCAAAAAGTGGGTATGCGCTATATGCGGCGCATAGGGGCACCGCGGGGGCGCCAAAGCGATGGTAAAAAAAATAATAATAATAATTTCTGCATTTCCTCAATGTTAAATAACATTTTAGAGGACTAACAGGCTAGAGTAGGCGCCCTATCTCATAAGATTCCATCATAGAATGTTGACATAGAAGAGGGAGTGGGGGCGCCGTGAGCGCTGAGTGAGCAGGTACGAGTAGTGAGTTTTCGTCTATGGAAAAAGATGGATACAGCGAAAAAGCTGTCGGGGGCTAAAAATAGAAAAAGAAAGGGAAAATGAGATGGCATGTCAAGGGATGCGACAGCAGTTAAATAAGTGGATGGTGAAAAGCAACAGGTAGGATTTAAAGTGAGACGTCTGTGCTTGGAGGCTTGCAAATATTGATGTTAACAGACTAACTAGCGTTTGCTAAGCATATGCCGATTGAAACATAGCCTATTCCATTCTGATAGTTGGATCTGGCTAGAGTTGGATCAGCCTTATCCTTTGTGAGCAACAGCTGGCAAAAGGACGTTATGAGAACCGTTTAGACTCTCTTAAAGTGACAATGCGACATTTAACAATACTTCAAGTTCAAATCGGCAGAATTTCTTAAAAAATAATAATGTGTAATGTGGCCTTTTGTTTTACTTTAGTTGTTTTTTCGCCAATTTGTTGTTGCATACCCCTCAAAAAATGGGTAGCTGCGCCCCTGCTTGTAACCGCAGGGTTGCCGGTTCGAACCCCGACCAGTAGGCACGGCTGAAGTGCCCTTGAGCAAGGCACCTAACCCCTCACTGCTCCTCGAGCGCCGCTGTTGTTGCAGGCAGCTCACTGCGCTGGGATTAGTGTGTGCTTCACCCCACTGTGTGTTGACTGTGTGCTGAGTGTGTTTCACTAATTCACGGATTGGTATAAATGCTTTATGAAATTATTGATAATTAATTATTGAAGTATTGTTAATTATCATTAGGGTTGCAAAATTTCGGGAATTTTCAAAGATGGAAACTTTCCATGGGAATTAACGGGAATATATGGGAATTAACAGGAATAAACGGGAATTAATGAGAATAAACTGGGAATTTTTAATATGGCAAGTTAGTCTATAACAGGGAACTTAAATGTAGTGGACAAAAACCCATCTTGCAGTCTAATATTAGTTAAAACAATCTGATTTTAATACAATTTCAGTCGAATTTCTACCCTGCACATATGTCAATCATATGCACACAGCAATCGGCATAGGCTGCTAGACATAAAGGAAACCTATGGTGCGTTCATATGCAAATTCCCAGTTAATTCCCGTAAATTCCCATTAATTCCCATAATTTCCTTTAATTCCATGAAAGTTTCCAATTTGGAATATTTCCAAAATTCCCCAACTTAACTTCCCATGGTAAGTTTCCGGAAATGTTCCGCCCCTTTGCAACCCTAATTATCATTATCCTAAGTATTATTAAAAATGTGACCAACAAGGGTTTGAGATATTAATTGCACCTTTGAAAGGTTATATATAGAACCCTTTTCTTGATTATGAAAGAACCCCAAGGGTTCTTATAATTGAACCCTCTAAAATGGTTCTATAGGCTAAAGAATCTTTTGAGGGTGCCACTGCAACCAAGCTATAGAACCATTTGTTCTTTGTGTTACACTGTAGCTCAAACTAGTGGTCATTTCATCACATCCTGTAGCATTTTACTGAACAGATTGTAACTGTCACTTCCTTCTTCCAGTGAGACACTATTTATAAGTGCAAATGTTAGCAACATACATGTATTGGTGTCAGTGCAAATGATCCCATTTCCTTTAATGGATTTTGAACAAAGCTGTGTAAAATAAAACCAACAGTGTAAGCTGTGTAAAACAATAAACATGATATTGCAGCTGTACATATATGCACACTCAATAATATGCATCACATTTTGATATGCATACACATCTGCTTCATGACATAATTGTAAAATATATTTTTTTCTTAAAAACTGATCATTTTGTTTTTGAACAGAAAATAATATAGGACTAATATAGGATAATATTTAGTAGCTTACGCAATGCATATACAAGCATATTCAGATTGCTATATGCAAATGTTTGCTTTTACACACAATTTTCAATTTCACAAACATTTCACATTATGAATTAGCAACTGAACACTGACTATCCTCTTCAGCATGCAGCACAATCACTGCGCGTAGCAAGGTGTAGCAGTTCAGTATGTTACCATGGGAACAGAGAGGACACAGTTGTGATGCAGGTGTTCCACTGTTATACCTTGATCAGACAGCAGGTGGAGCCAGAGCTATAAACAGGGAGAACACCAAACAAATCCAGACAAACACCATCACATGGGGTCCACCTCTCTAAATTCAACATTACATAGTTACTAGACTGAGTCTAGATTAGAATAGCTCATGTGTAGTGTTTGTAGTGGTACTAGAGTTGAGAGATAACTACTCTCTCATGGATTTCAAATACATCACTGCAACATGGTTCAACTACCTCTCATATAATTACAGAAATATGTTTTCAACTACACAATTTCACTCTGAAGTTCAGAATTCTCATTTGGAACAGTTCCACATTAGGATGTCACAGCTGAAGTCATAGCAGTCCTCTCTTTCAAGATGGTTTTGGCTGTAATGGTGTGATTTCTTCAGCCTTCTCTGAATCATTTGTGCCTGTAAAATAGGAAAATGCCACCAGGGGGGTATTCCATCAACCTCGCTAAAGGCCAAACCTGGCTTATTTCGATAAGTCTCGCTAATTTTAGTGAGAGTTCCGTTCCATTAGTGAGGTTAACGTGAATCCCAGCTTGTTAACTATGGGAATTTATAGAACTAACCTAGTCCGTAGCAGGTTAACTTTCAAGCTAAATTAAGCTGTGTTGCAAAAAAAAAACAATTAGTCAGAAAACGAGTCCAAAAAGATGGTTCCGTCAACCTGTGCTTTCGTCACCTGTAGACTACAACTTCAAAAATAGACTTAGAAATGTTTTTTTTTCCGACAGTGTCACCAAGCATGGATTTACACATTCACTAGCTCCAAAGAATTTATGAAGATTATGCGACTTAAAATGTTTTCACTTGACATGCGTGTGGTTCGAGGAAACTCGCTACTCTGTGTCATTTACGTTCTGTGATGGTGTAACGCGTAGCGAGACAGCATGGGAAAGGAATTATATTCTTGCGTGTTCACAGGTTCGCTTCCCATGCGAAGTATTTAGGCTACATAGCTTATCACCTTGAAAATACCATTTTTAGTTAAACTCTTTAATGAAAGACATGTCCTACTGTTGATAAAGGGTCATGCACATTTGGTAGGCTGTTCAGTGACAGTAAATTATGCTATGCCAGTGGGCTATATTATATCTGATGCAAGCCGTAGGATAATTCTGTAGCCTGTAGGCCTATAGGCAGCTAATAATTAAAACTGCTTCATGTGTTGACGATTGTTCATGAATGTCAAATCAACTGTGTGCTACACAGATTAAATATTAGGCCTAAATGACAAATTAAAACCCATTGCATTTTAGATAAATATTTTTCAAACACTTTGGGACATGTGAGAGACAATATGCTATATTACGTTGATACTCATTGATTTTATGACCACCTACACCTAGACAATAATTTAGAGTGAACCCTTTTAATCTAAGAATGTATAGATAGTTTTGAATAGCCATTATGCCAAAGTTGTTTTTGAGTTTATATTTATTTATTCACTCGTTTTGAGTGAAGACAATCAAACTCGCAATTGATTTCAAACCATTAGCATTGTTGTTTTAAATTTATGCTTTCATTATTCTCCAATTTCTGTAGGCAACTATCTATCTAGCCTATCGATTTTTTTCTCTCGATGTTAAATTTGATGACTTTCGATGAAAATCCTGTAGAGGGCGCTTGCAAATCGAACAGAAATCGTGTAGTATTGTCTTAATTTTACGACATAAATCCTCTTTTCCTCAATCTACTGTTTTGGTCTACTTTTCTACCTCGTGCACGAGCAGAGATGAAGCTGACCTAAACCGCGCTTGAATAAACGAGGCCAAGATGCCACTAACTTTAGTTAATGGAACGGCTTCAGCCCCAAGTGAAAGTCTACGCTAGTTCAAGCCAGGCTATTTCTGTTAAGCGCCGCCTTCATTAGCGAGGTTGATGGAATACCCTCCAGTTCAGTCAGAACAGCAGTGACCTTGCTATGGTTTAAAACGTTGTTCTATCAACATGTATCTGCAAAATGCACTGAATGTCAAACCCAAGACCAGTCGAATGTGGCTTAATTCACTGAACACTGAATTATTTGATTTACTCAAACTAAAACTCTTATAAAACAAACTCAAACTCTTCTGCTCATACTGAAAGAATGACATGAGAATGTCAGATATTGAGGGCAGAATGATCTACACACACTGAACCACAGGGCACAACCTCTGAAACTGGTGAAACAAGTTTACATCAGCTGAGCTGTGTGTTTAATTGGTGAAACAAGTTTACATCAGCTGAGCTGTGTGTTTAATTGGTGAAACAAGTTTACATCAGCTGAGCTGTTGGTGTTTACATCAGCTGAGGTGTGTGTTTAATTGGTGTTTACATCAGCTGAGCTGTGTGTTTAATTGGTGTTTACATCAGCTGAGCTGTGTGTTTAATTGATGTTTACATCAGCGGAGCTGTGTGTTTAATTGGTGTTTTGACTGCAGTGTGCGGTTGAGGGTGGTGGAGTGTTGTTATTCTCTCTTTGACATACTCACTTGAGGCAGCTGAGTAGTTACTCGACACAGCAGTCTGGGAGCCCTTATCTGGAACACAGAGACACAATTGAGTCAGAAAAGAGATCTGTTGTGATACTGAACACAGCATCTCAAAAACTGTGTGGAGGTGAGAGACAGTGGCACGTAATTAAGTAAACAATAAGTAAATCATATTATAAAATAACAGTTTACTGTATACGTTGCACAGGGAAAATAACCTGTTTTCCGCCATGCTCCAGGTCAAAAATAGGGCCCATTATGAGAGAGATAGACAGACAGTGGCACATACATATTAGAAATTCCCATGCAGTTGCATATTTTGGTTTACAAGTAAATTATATTATGAATATTTTCTCCCACATTAGAGGAGGAAAAACTCGATATTAAGTTTCCAAACATTCTCTCGTGGCAACAGTCAAGACAAGATGGCATAATAGCCAGTTAGTCGAATGGAGTAGGCAAAACATTGTACCTAATCTGCTACAGTTTAGCAGCAAACTATTTACCTGCACACTTCCTCCTCCACCTGATAATGACCCCGATACCAGCTCCAACCAGGCAGCACACAGCCAACACAGTCACCAGTGCAGAGGACATGATGGGTGTAGTTACCAAGTCCCAATCTCGCTCTGCCAAAAAAGCAAATCAGGAACACTGAACACGCACATCAAAAGTTTCAACTCACTTTAAAGCATATTCCTTAAAAGCCAGTCTATTCAATACCCAACTCACTTTAAAGCATATTCCTATATGCAAGTCTATTCAATACCCAACTCACTTTAAAGCATATTCCTACTATGCCAGTCCATTCAATACCTAAACCAATGGAGACGAGAGACACCAGGGTTTCCCGCAGGAAATGTGTTAGTCAAGGTGGTAGGTCGTAGGTCGGGGGGGGGGGGGGGGTCTGGTATCGGTTGCCGTCCGAGCGGGGGGGAGGTGGGGGGGTCTTGTATCGGTTGCCGTCCGACCGGTGTGGGGGCGGGGGTGGTGTTGGTGTCTTGTTTGTGCGATACACTACAGACTCTGTACACAAAGAACAGTAATAACACCAAACAAACTATACAACAGTATACAAATATTTCAAAATATTTGTGTAATTTGTGCAATTTTAACAAAGACTATTACAAACTATAGAACAAGTGCAAAAGAAAGTGCAAAACAACAAAATGTGCAAATGTGATCAGTCACTACTTATGGCAGAGCTGACAACTAGCATCGTTACAAGCCATCCTCCTTGGCTTTAAAAAGATAATTTCAAGGGCCCTTTGGTAATTGCACTGTTTTACTATTAATGGTAATAAAACCAAGACTAAAAAAACCAAGAATAAAACCAAATTTCAAAAATATTGGCCATATAGCCTAAGTTCGTTGATGGGGATGGAGTTAATAATTTAGAAAGCATACGCGTAGGGGGGGGCGATGGGTCAGGTGTGCGTACCATAGCATTAATTCCTGCAGGCGCCCCTGGTGTCGAACCTGCCTAGATCACATGCTGCCAATGTAAATCCAGTTAATCTACCTCAGTTATGTGTATTAATGATTGGAATAGTGCTTAGTGTGGTGTGAAGAGATTAGTAAAGCCACAGACAGCATCTGATTTATTGTATTTATTTCTGTTGTGTTTAGGATCACGCGAGCACATAAACGCAGATCCAAACCCATGTATTGTAAATACTGCAGTTCAATAGAAGAACTTTACTCAAACCGCCTTGCGTCATCCTTTCCAACCAAACCCCCCATTCAACATCTTCAGGCCTTAAGTAGTGCTCTGGCCGGCACTCCTTGATTGTGTTCCATGAAAACTGAACGGCGCAACCTAATAGTGTAATATACAGTCCAACCACCTGCTATCTCCCCTACACACTGGAACAGTGTCACCACCACATGGTTATTCTTGCTCTACATTGTTAGTATCTAGTTGTTTTGTAGGAATAGTACGCTGACTTATCAGTTTCCTTTCTAACAGTATATAGCGTAGCCAGAAATGTTCAAATGGGTGGGCACAGAAAAAACGGGTGGCAAAGCGAAGTTGATTTGACATAAGAGAGGCCTAGATTAGATACACCATACAAGCATTAATCATAGGCATGTTATATTTATGACATAAAACAGGAATTTATTCAACGCATTTGATCACAGCTGATAAATTACGCAGAAACATTTTCAACTGGAACAAAACAATGCATGAATGTAGCTTTTGCGCGTCATATGAAACACAATTGAGACAATAGATTGACCATATTGGACAACTGCAAAGCCTTATCATAGGCATGTTACATTCATGACATGAAAAGTGGAACTTCTAGAACGAAAATGACAAATCACGCAGTCGGCTAAACATTTTAAACTTGCGCCAAACGGATGAACCCAGCATCGGTGCGTCGCATAAATTAAAACACAAATTGAAGCAACAACTTGATCATTGGACAACCCTACCACTAAACCTTTCCATAGGCCTGCAACGTTTATGACATATAAAGTGGAATATGAACGCATTTCATCACACCTGACAATTAAACGGAGCTGTGGCTGTTCGCGATTTGACTTATTGTTGAAAACGAGGAGCGAGATATTTGCACCACTCAGCTCCGCTCACTAGCTCTGATTCGGAGGCATATCACATATGTGAAGATTATAAAATCTGATTATTTTTCGATTCATGACACGTTTCTTATTTTTTTTAATGCGTTCTGCGGAGAAGGGAGATTGGCGTTGGTCACGGTTTGGAATGAAAGGGAGAAAACAGGACAGAGTAACACGTTTTTGTTTTTTTTTGACGACGTAGTTAAGGTGGCAGGCTTGTTTTGCCAAGGCGGCCGCCTTGACCGCAAAGTGCTGCGGGAAACCCTGGACACTGAATACAAATACCATTTTAACACAGAGCTAATGTCATCTCAAAACCCGTTATACCCAAATCAATGTCCAGCTTGTTGTCCAGGCTGAGGTGTTCAGCTGTGCAGGTGTAGTGGTGATGCTGTAGTTCCTCTGCACTGACCTCCAGGCTCTTCCTCATCTGGTACGTCTCATCTCCATTAGGTAGCAGCTCCCCCCCAGTGATCTGGTGGTCAGACACAGGCTGGCCGTCTCTGAGCAGGGTCAGGTTGATGTGACGGGGGTAGAAACCTGTGGCCAGGCAGGTCAACAGAACACCTGCAGAGCATGGTAGTACCCTCTGAAGGAGCCTGACTCTGGGCTTAACTGTAGAAGAGAAACAAAATGTTTTGACCACAATAAACAAAATAAAAAAATAGAGAGTAATTCTGTCCAAATGTGTCAACACAACACAAAGTATTGTACAAATGTCAAATGTACAGGAAAATACTTTGGCCCAATGGATTGTATTCCATGAATTTAACATTCCAACTTTCCAATTCTTGGTCAATTTTTAAAAATTACTATGCTGCACCGTATGCCCTTGCAATCGTGGCCAATGAGAATGACTGTATGCCTCTACACTGTTTTATTTATATATGTATTGTAACGTTTGTTATAAGGGCCAATGTGTTTTTAAAAAACTTTTATTGTTTTCACTGACAGAAATGAACTGACTGGGTCTGTGGAAATCAATCAATCAATTATTATACCTTTTTTCAGCACACGATTCCTTTCTTTGGCTAGATGCTTTTTGAGAAATTTGATACAGTTGGGGTGGTATATCATTCTGTACCGCAAGGGAAAGTCCATACTGTGGGTCCATCCCTCATTCTCCATATTTGACCACCTCCGTTCAATGCGAAGAGCATCATTGTCAACATCATAATGGTCGACTTCTACAGTATCGCCATTGTAAGCATCTTTACTGATCATCACTCCTCCGGACTCATCGTCTAGTAGCTCACATCCAGCAACTCTTTGAAAAACATAAATATCTGTGAAAAAAATGGGGAAAAGATTCATTTGAACACTGTCCAACAGACAATTACTCTGAAATGCCTCTTAAATTTTATATCAATGAGCTTACCATTTGTGTCGTTAAAGTAGTTCTTCAGATAAGAAGCTCGATCTTTCATACTCCCATGAACATATCCAACAAAGTATCCAACAAAACTCATATCATCTGTGTCCGCTCCTCTGACAGACGCCGGACTGATGTCTCTGTGTTTTATTTTGTTTTCGATTGAGTCATAGTATCCGAATATAATGTCATCCAGCATCACATATCCGGTGAATTCTGGAAATGGAGTCTTTCCTCTAATGTATGTTGTCATCATCCATAAGGAGTGAGAACCTGCAGGGTTTGGGATGGAGGCACATTACAGGGTGTTAATTAAAAAACAATTGAGTGAGTAAAACACACGAGCTTTGGCAATTCTGACCGACACATTATAACAGCAAATGTCTAAAATGGGACTCAAAGGTTATATGTAATAGAACACTTTTGATAAATAAAGGTGTTGGCGTGAAAGGGCAGTACTTTTTCTGCTCTCTCTCCCCTGTTTTCCTGCTCTCTTTCTACTCTAGTGTTCCTACTGTATGTTCTCCCTGTGCTCTCTTTCTACTCTAGTGTTCCTACTGTATGTTCTCCCTGTGCTCTCTTTCTACTCTAGTGTTCCTACAGTATGTTCTCCCTGTGCTCCCTCTTTAGTGTTCCTATGTTCTCCCTGTGCTCCCTCTTTAGTGTTCCTATGTTCATAGCTGCCAACTCTCACGCATTGGCCGTGAGACACACGCATTTGATTAGTTTCACACACTCACACGCCACACCCCCGATTTCTCACGCTGAAGTGTCAACCCGGTCGGTCAGATGCCTGAAAAATGAGTTTAGCCTATCTACAGATCTACCTGTTGAGCCAACGTTATGCTTTCAGAGACGGGGAGAGGGTTCAAGAGCACCCCCTGTCTGTGGAATTTTCTAAATGTTCTCTCATTTGCGATGCTAGGCTACTTCAGAAGCCATCCCAGGAGCGTTTCAGGTAGTGCTATGCTTTGAGTATTATTGAGTATTTTTCACGCTGAAGTGTCAACCTGGTAGGTCAAATACCTGGCAGATGAGGTTCAACTCAACTAAACCTATACATATGATATCACACATCGAGCGGAATCTAAGCTTTCCAATGATATTAGTGTCAAGTTGCTGTGATAAATGGTTCGCGAGAAAATTATAATTGAACCGACGTGCAATTTAGCTAATCATATTTGCATTTTGCACACAGTGCACACCCATTACTCTCGGTTTAATATCTCACTAACCCTTCACACAACACGTGGCAAACCAAATATCACTCATAATAAACAGCAAACCATACCGAATACGAGGATATAAAGCATGCCTCTGTGCAATAAGTGGTTCTTGAGTAATCCGGTTTTGAAATTGCAACACATTTCTACATAGCCTCATTGGGGCGAAATTATAATGTATTCTAATGTAAACTATTTGTCAGTAGGCCTACATACATTTTTGTAAATTGCTCAGCCATAGATTATCCCACTATCATGTTGTATATTGTCAGGTTCCAGTCAATCCCACTTAAATGAATATATTTATATAGGCATGCTTCCTAGTGATGCAAAATTAATGCAAAAATATGAAGAAAATCAAATAAAGAGACACAAATATTATATAAAGCCTGACTGACATAAGCCATATGCAAACATTCACATCATGCAGATATGGGTACATCCTGAAAAAGGAATAGCATGTAGGCTATAGGCTATGGCCATTACAATGACCAATATATTATCTTAAATGAACTAGCTGAATAACACAGGTGACCACTTCTGCATAATTTCATGGAGTGCTGAAATGTACA
This sequence comes from Alosa sapidissima, assembly GCF_018492685.1. Taxonomy (NCBI): domain Eukaryota; kingdom Metazoa; phylum Chordata; class Actinopteri; order Clupeiformes; family Clupeidae; genus Alosa; species Alosa sapidissima. The sequence goes on along the minus strand of NC_055964.1, from coordinate 35,550,575 downwards.
CACATTTTTGAACATTTCTGAACTGTGAAATGTAGCATATGTTTTTGTGGTTGTGAACTTATTGCAATATCACCATAACTATTCCACCTGTGAATGCATGGTTATAATTCTGAAGTGCAAAATAGCTTAGGCTACAGCACAAATATTTCCATAAAAATAAGCGAGTCTGACCTCTGAATTTATTTTGAAAGTGCACCTGATTGATGCATTTAAAAGTTAAAATATACAAACATTTCTTAAATTCTTACAAAACACCCACCAACTTTTTAAAATTGTTAGTTTGGACCCCCCCACTTTTGCCGTGCGAAATACCAATGCTGTTTTCAGCATCTGTTTAGTGCTTCATTGTCATTTTCATTGGATTCTCCCATTTGCGCGTAAATCGCTCATAAACTCTTTTTTTTGTTACACGCATTCTCCCATTCCTCTTCTGTCACACACACAGTGACAAGCGCCAAATCCCCCACAGTGTTGAAGAGATCAGTCGTCCCCCTCACTTTTGATAAGGTAAAAAGCCTTATAGGTACGCCAAATAAATAATAACCTATAGGTTTACACTAGGCTATGTAAAACTCCCCATTAACAGCATCACATCACTAACCACAGCGACTGTTGTTGACAGCACAATCTCGTATTCACTCTGTTGGATATCTGAAGCCAGTTTGTCTACTTAGATACTGTAAATCCTCAAATTATGGCCGGGGTCTTAAGACAAAGTACAGGCCTTTAGGGGCAGGATTGTATTCGAGACAGCCCTTTATTTCTTATGCGGGTTTTTTTTTGAGACAGGCGTTTCTTGGAGCGGCATACTGGTAGGCCTTCAAAAGCATGACATTTTCGGTTTAGTTTGATATGTAATTTACTTTTGGACTGTTTGATTATATTGTTAAATGTTGGGACTGATGGGCACTGAAATCTGGGGAGGTATTTGATGATCACTATTACATATGTAGTTGAAAGAGTGTTGGGATTTCAAACAAACCTTTCATGCGTTCATTGAAGGTCCACGGTGCTATAATGGAAACCTTATTGCGTAGCCAAGTAGCCTATATATTGAGTTATTTTTAAATTATGCATGATTTACTTTTTATTAATTTCGTAGGCTGGCTTTATTTTGTTATATAGAAGTATCTAAATAACCTGTTAAAATGTACCAGAATTCAGGAAATTGCATCTAGTCCAAAAAAAATTTTTCTGGGGGAGGACCCCCATACCCACCCTCTGAAATGTCCCACCCACTTTTACAATGCCTCTGACGCCCATGGTCCTAGTAGTAGGCTAGATCCATTTGTTAACAATGTTCATTTAACTCTGGGACCCTGGTCCCAGGGATGGATTACTGCACGGGCCTTCCGGGCCCAGACCCAGGGGCCCAAGGTGTCAGGGGGCCCTGAAGCCCAAGCCTTTGCATGGAATCATTGCCTCAATATCAACACATCAGGATGTAGGCTATGAATCTGATTGAATTTATTGGCCAGATGTATTGGCCATCCCCAAAATGCTAGCCTGACGAGCCAGACCCACATTAAAATGTAGGGTCTGGGCACTCACCGTTCGCAGTGCTCAGTCCGAGGGGCGGGATAATCGGTTGTCTTTCAAATTCCCTCTGCACGCAATAGGACAGCACTGAGTCCCATGCGTTTTCCCACCAGCGGAGCTAGTTGGCTAGTTCAAACTTTTGCCATCTCAAAACAAGCTTAACTCGCGTCACACTGTTGGCCAACAGTAATATCCATCTTCTTTGTTTTCAAGTAGCAGGGAATTCAAGCCAAACCGTTGCAACTCTGCCATCAATCATTATGTTATGCCCCCCTAACGACTCTATAGACGATTTGATTGGCCTGATAGAAGTTTAATTTTTCGAGCTCACAAGCCAACGGAGAGTTGCTAGACTAGCCCTGGAAGCAAATGTAATTTGCTGCCGCTAGGGTGTGTCTAGATTTCTAAGCTACCGAAATGCAGCAGAATACAGGAAATCACATCAAACAAATGAAAAAAATTCTGGGGGAGGACCCCCAAACCCCCCTTCCACATATGCGACAATTAGTGGGGAGCCCTTAATACATGTGGGCCCAGGGGCCCGAAAGTTCATAATCCGTCCATGCCTGGTCCCTACACCTGAGAACTACTGATGTACGTTTTTTTTTACTGTACGGTATAATGCTGAATGAGCCAAACAAAAATTTCCGCAGCAACATTTTGGTTGGCCCCACCAAATCTCACTCCAAGGTTTTTTGAAAAGTTGGCAGCCCTGTATGTTCTCCCTGTGCTCCCTCTTTAGTGTTCCTATGTTCTCTCTTTAGTGTTCATCATGTGACCACATACAGGTTCAAAAGTTCGTTTTCGTTTCGTGAACCAGTTCAAAGCCTTGGTTAAAAGTAACGAGTACTTCATGCTCGTATTTCAAATGTAGTGGAGTCAAAAGTACAGTATTTGTCTTTGAGAGAAAAACAACACTGGATGGTGGTGGTATTTGGGACCTCAGATGGCACTCCATTAAAACCAAGTTTCTGTGAAGACATTTCCATTTCATTCTCACGCTCCTCGGTTCCTAATCATTTACAGATTGTTGTTAAATGAGGAGGTGAAGCAACACAGTGGTAGACATGCCCCTGTCCCAACTTTTTTGAAATGTGTTGCTGGCATCAAATTCAAAATGAACATATACTTTTCAAAAAATGTGGAACTTGGACTTGTGAAATGGTCATTCTCAGCTACTCAGAAACAAACTGTACATTTACTAGTTGAATAGTCTTAGCAGCTAAAAACATGAACAGATAGCACACCCTTTTCAGACATCTTTGTTTTCATGCAGGCGTTTGTTAGCCACTGGCAAATGTGAAAAAGGTGGGCTAGACATGGCTGTCATAACTTGATAAAAGTTTAATTAATTATCCCATCACAATACTGAGTAGGCTTGTTAATTTCCTACAAAACATCTAAAATGTTCGGTGCAAGGCACTGGCAAAGAAGATAAGTATTTATGAATGTAAAAACAAAAGATGACGTTTAATGATTGACATGATTATTAGTCTCACCTGAATTCACCCCTCCATAACGGGAGAGAAAGTAGATCAGGATTAAGCATTTGTTCATGCTGATGCACTGTAGTTGCTGCATAAAACAAATTAACGGATATGAAAAACTGCTCCGCTTCTCAGCTATTCTTGTCCTGTCCGATGTGTTTGTAAATCTTCAATCTTGTAAACATTCAGTCAGTTCAATAGCAGAGGCATGCTCTGAACTTTGACATTTATGAGGACTATAAATTGTGCATTCGTAAGATAATACAACAACCTGCTTGTAATAAAACCTTTTATTTATTAGACCATAGCTGGGGTAAAGTCTGCAGTGATTTTGAAAAGCCAAATTTACTCAAGACTAAATATGCATGTGTGTGTACGTACTGTATGTGTGTGCATACGTGCATGTGTATGTCTGTGTGCTTGTGTGTGTTTGCGTGAGTAGGCATTACAGGTGAGGTAGTGTTTGATTTTATTCCTTAGTCCCTCTCTGAGTGTGTTTATGAATTATTTATTTGTGGCTTATTTGTTAGGGACAGATTCTCTCAGAAAAAGGGGTGTGATTGGTGTCAAATTATGGTAAGTTACAACTTTTGGTTTTGATGTGTGTACTATTTCTATTACCTTTTCTAAATAATCTCACAAAAAGGACTAAGGCTTCTGCCCCATAGTCTACATTTGCCACTAAATAAGTAGTCACTAGTCACTGAGTTCTGTAATCAGGTTTTTTGATGGTCATTACAAGAGTCCATTCATTGATTAAGTATATTTTTGGGGGGCTTTTATGCCTTTAATTGACAGGAAAGTGGAGAATGACAGGAAGTGGGATCCGGAAAGGACCACGGGGCGGGAATCGAACCCGGGTCGCCGGCGTACGGTGCAGGTGCCCCAGCCAGTTGCGCCACGGCCAGGTCCATTCATTGATTACGTTTTTCCCCTTTGTGTGTGTTTCTCGTGTTGAATTGAATAAAACATTGTGCATATTCACAGATTATTCTTGTATTGCTTTAAAGTACATTTCCATACACACACACACATACAAAGGTGTATTTTCATTTTGTCAGTGTTGTGTTTTCAGGGTGTGAGTATAGTGTTACTGTTACCGGCCTCAGACCTAAGGGAATCTGGGCGGGTGCAAGGCCACAGGCTGGATAGCACTGTGGGTTAAATGAAGTGAAGAGATGAAAAATGTCAACTTGCTCAAACTTTATTTCTCGAGCTACGGTCTCCCCATTTACCCACTATGGTGCAACAGCGCCACAGTGCCATCTACAGGCATGAAGTAAAATAGATGAAAATGTTAGCTTAGTTCTAAATAAAATGACAAAAATAGGAGGGGGTGACTGTTTTTAAAAAAAATAAAACTAATATAGGCATTTTCTCTACCCATTACATTACCAGTTACCTGAAACATAAGAACAATCCTTTTTAACAATGCACCCGGGGTCTGATCACATTTGATTGTGGACTGGACACACGCCTTAAACCTATTGTCTATGACCAGGCATTTCAGATCGCTAAAATATAGCCTTCTTTTTATAAGTGCAAATGTTAACAGCATCTTGATGTCAGTGCAAATTATCATATTTTCCCATCAAGGATTTGTGAACAAAGATGTGTAAAGTAAAATAATAAACAGTGTAAACTGTGTCAACCAAAACAACATGATATTGCAGCTGTACATGTGCACACAATAATTATTATGCATCACATTTTACATACATATCTGCATTACTTAACCTAATAGTAAAATATAAAAAAATAAAAAAGTGTTTTGAACAGAAAATAACATAGGCTTACCTCTGTGTATAATGTTCAGTAGCTAAAGTAATGCATATAGAAGTAAATAGTTCACATCAATTGTTCCCACACAATGAGGCTCATTTTCAGAAATGACACCCAAATCACCTGAATTCTTCTTCAGATTTGCTTCATGCAAATAGTTTGCTAAATTTGCACTCAATTGTCAATCGCACAAACATATCACATTATGAAATAGCAACTGAACATTGACTACACCTGTCCTTTAGCATGCAGCACTGTAGCTGTGTGTAGTTCAGTATTATATATAACGGGAATAGAGTGTACAAAGTTGTGATGCTGGCGTTTCACTGTCATACCTTAATCAGACAGCAGGTGGAGCCAGAGCTGTAAACAAGAAGAACACAAAAGAAATCCAAACAAACACCATCACGTGGGGGCACATGGGGTCCACCTCTCTACAATCAACAGCACATTGAAGGTCAATGAATATCAACGGCACATCAACGGATATCAAATCTATGTTACATCAGCGGTAGTTACTAGAGTCTAGATTAGAATAGCTCATTGAGAGTGTTTGTAGTGGTACTAGAGTTGAGAGGTAACTAGTACCCTCTCAAGGATGTCATTCAATCAGTCCTTATATAATTACAAAATTATGTTTTCAATAAAACGATTTCACTCAAGTTCAGAATTCTCATTTGGAACAGTTCCACATTATGGTTTCACAGCTGAAGTCATAGCAGTCCTCTCTCTTTCAAGTTGATTCTGGCTCTAATGGTGTGATGCCTTCAATCTTCTCTGAATCTTCTGTGCCTATAAAAGAGGAAAATGGCACCAGTTCAATCAGAACAGCAGTAACCTTGTCATCGTTTAAGACTTTTTTTTCTTTCAACGTGTATCCGTAACATGCACTAAATGTCAAACCCAAGACCAGCTGAACATGGCTTAAATCACTGAACAACACTGAAGTATTTACTTAAACTAAAACTCTTCAATTCAAACTTCTGCTCAAAATGAAATCTGCTACACAGATTCCCAGAACATGAAACCAAGCGATCAGAGAATGTCAGATTTTGAGGGCAGGATGATCTACACACACTGAACCACATGAGAACAGTCCTGTTCACCCTGTACACATCTGACTTCTGCTACAACACCGAGTCATGCCACATGCAGAAGTTTTCTGATGATAATTTGTGGGGTGTATCAGGAACGGGCAGGAGGAGGAGTACAGGAGCCTGGTGGAGGACTTTGTGCAATGGTGCAAACTCAATCATCTTCAACTTAACACTTCAAAGACCAAGGAGATGGTGGTGGATTTCCGCAGGTCTAAGCCCACTCTGCTACCAGTCCACATTGATGGGGTCAATGTGGAGGTGGTTAGCACCTACAAGTATCTGGGTCTCCACCTGGACAATAAACTGGACTGGTCAGCCAACACTGACGCACTCTACAAGAAAGGGCAGAGCAGGCTGTACTTCCGGAGGAGGCTGCGGTCCTTCAATGTGTGCAGTAAGCTCCTCAGGATGTTCTACCAGTCTGTTGTTGCCAGCGTCCTCTTCTATGCAGTAGTATGCTGGGGAGGAAGCACAAGGAAGAAGGATGTGGGGCGAATTGACAGGCTGGTAAGGAATGCTGGCTCTGTAGTTGGAGCTGAACTGGAGTGCATCACTTCACTATCTGACAAAAGGACCCTGAACAAACTGATCAACATCTTGGACAATGAGTGTCACCCACTCCACAGCACTATTGTTAAGCAGAAGAGCCTGATCAGCTGGAGACTTCGCTCACTGCCTTGCACAACTGACAGACTGAGAAGATAGATAGATAGATAGATAGATAGATACTTTATTGATCCCCCGGGGAAATTCAAGGTCTCAGCAGCAGCATACATACAACACAAACACATTCTTTAACAGCAGGAAGAGTAATTAAAGTATATAATATAAAAACACAACTAAGCAGTAAGGACAGTAGAAGATAAAGAATATGCTAAATATACTAAAATACAAATTATACTAACACTTAATACAATATATAAAAATATACTAAAATACAAATTACAAAAAAAAACATTGCAGAACACAGATTCCAAAAATAATTCAGTGGAAATGCATGGATTCCAGTTTCTTCCAGTAGCAGCAACTGAAATCCATGCATTTCCACTGAATTATTTTTGGAATCTGATCCCTTATCATACCTGTTCATTCTTACTCGTCGCTCGACTTATCGTGACTAAATTCAAGATGGCTGCAAACGCTAAACTTCGTGAAGATACTGTCTGTATAAATCGTCTTGTAAGTAAACTACCAGTGCTTTTTCAAAGTTCTCAATGTCTGGTTTTAAATGGCAGGGCCCTCGGAAGTCTACCAATGAAGTGTGGAGATACATTGAGGCTCGTAAATGGGTGTAAAACAGTGATTTATTTGCATGGCTAGCCCGATGCCGAAGCACCACTATTGAAAAAGCTGTTGGTAGCATCGGCTAACTAGCGCCAGATTTTGGAGTGCAGGGGACAAGCCGAGATGGGCTATGAGACATACGTTCACACTCGGTATCATGTTTCAATACACTTTAGGTCAATATCACACCGGAATTCTCCTTTAAGTTTCCAAACATTCTCTCGTGGCAACAGTCAAGACAAGTTGGCATAAAAAGCCAGTTAGTTGAATGGAGTAGGCAAAACATTGTACCTAATCTGCTACAGTTTAGCAGCAAACAATTTACCTACACACTTCCTCATCGACCTAAAAATGACCCCGATACCTGTTAGTAGAGTGGAGTAGGCAATACATTGTACCTAATGGCCTGTTACAATTTTTTAAAAAATCAGATAGGGCAGACCTACAATATCACCTATCACCTAGCTACAGTAGCAAATGAAAACAGTTTTTAAACCTGCCAGCCAAAACTGCACAAAATTGAAAGTGTAGGATCATTATGACACCCTCCGAATGCATGCCAAGTTTCGTGAACTTTCGTTCATGGGGGGCCATACAATAAAATAATTTATGTGTACATTTAGTGACCGTACAGTCGTACACCAACAGAGTTTTCTGTGAATATCTTGAGAACCGTAGGGCCTAGGATGATCAATTTTTTGCGTACTGTATGTTTGCCTCCAGGGGTCATGTTAACCCATTCCATATGCACACATGTGCATAAACAGATACACATGCACACACATACATTCACAGTAATCATACGTATGACACATACTCACACAGTAGACATATGTACGCATGCATGCACGTGCACACACACAGGCACATACGCAGGCACACACACAAGCACATGCACGCACACACATACACACACTCACACACACCCACCGACACACACATAAGCATAAACATGTACACGCACACATGCACACAATTCAAGAATTTCTCAGAATTATGAACAGGCAAGATGGGGGTGGGGTTGTATAAAATGTATTTTACATGTGAAATCTATAAACTAATCATGTTTTGGTACTTGTTGTCTAGCAGATACCAATTTGAATTGAGTGTGCATAATGCAATTCAGTGAGACAGTTAGAATCATATATGCCTTTCAGCGTGACTTATTTTTGTGGGAAAAATGTGCTGGACTGGGCGGCGACAGATTAGTCTTGTATTAATTGCATACAAGTATTTTCATACACTCACACACAGTTGTATTTCCATTTAGTCCATGTTCTTGTGTTTTAATGGTGTGAGTATACACTGTAATAATAGAAAAACATTGTTAATTTATTGTTCATTTGATTTGTATTTTTTCACTACAGTAGCCTATTAGTATGTTAGGTTATTTACTTGAATTAAACTTTCTAATTTATGTGTATAATGAACCTATTGTTTTTGTTGTAAAATATCAACGTGATCATTGACCTGAAATTATACATTGATCAAAGGACTTTAATTAGATTAAGCATGATTCACGCATGCCCATTATGAAGTAAGTAATGGTTGAAGAATGAAAAAGAAGTTTGCTATCTTATAATTATCGCTGACATAGCGTTCGAAACATCATTGAATTTAACCTGATATTGTGCATTTTCATGCACTGGTAATTCCTTGGACTACTAGGCCTACTATTGGCTACATTATGTTTATGTAGAAATAAGGAAGCGCGCTCAACACCGTATAGTAGGCCTACTTCAACTGGGTGCTTAAACGTTCTTGATAGTTTAGTGTGAAAAAGAAGGGCGTCAGCCCGAAACGTTTGTGAGGCAGTTAAAAAGTAAACGAAACTGTCGAGTGCTTGCTTTATTTATTTATTTTTCTACATTGTGTTTATGCATACTCTTAATATATTGTAATAAATTGTTCATTCATCCAAAATGTATGCGTCTTTAAACTGCAATGATAGCCTGATTCTTCAGGTTTTGGCATGGCACATTCAGTTGGAATTAAGTGATTAGTAATAAGCTATTGTGTGGTTATTTGATTGCTTAACAAAGTCATAACTGACAAACATTAGGCCTTTGGAGGAAGAAATAGTCCCACGCTTTGTCTAAAGGCTGTGTCTGCGAAATGAAAGTAGTATGCCTGAACTGCAAAAAAAAAACGTTCCAACACGTGATACAGCCTACAGAAAGACAGGATGTTGGTAAACTACACTTTTACGCCGTGTTTTCAGACCCACTGCGGCGCGATAGCAGCAAAAATAAAGTAGCCAAAACTCGGGGAACACGAACACCGGGACTCTGCTGCAACGCTTCATCTGCAGAATTGCTCGATGATGCTGTAAACAGTGGCTTAGTCTGCAATGCTTTCACCACTGTTAATCTGTAAGTAGGCCTATATTTAATGTGCAGAATGTAGAACACATCATTCCCTTACTCCATAGGACTATGCTGTGCAGTCCTATATGATCAAAAATCTTTCCAGTCTCGCAAGTGGATTTTTTAAAAATATGTAGGCTTTTTTGCTTAATGCAATTCACTTCGCATGAAGTTGCTGCATTTGCTGCATAATGCAATTACAAATAAGGTTGTGTGGTGGCTACAAGCGTAAAATATCAAACAGCAACTTGAATGATTTTATTAATTTTAGGCTGGCACAACGACCGAAACGGGCTCTGCAACAACGGACACTTGTCACGTTTTGCATAAGCTTCGAAGCTCCCGGAAGTTCAATCACAGATCGACTTGTAACTCGACAGTCTTAACGAACGTTTGTTTTGGTATTGTTTGGGGACCACGACGCTTTTATTTTTGTATTTTTTACTTCAAATGTCATGCTGCCATACAGGTAAGGTACAATTATAAAAAAAATAATTTTGTGAATTCAGTGTAGGCCTTATTAAATATTTTATCTGAAAAGTGGGGCTAGTACGATTCAGGTCCACAAATGCCCTGTTCAGAATAAGACACCTTACTCTAATAGCAGGGTTCCCACTGCTCATGGAATTTCTGGAATATCGTGGAATTTTATAAAGTCCCTTCTGGATATATGGAAAGTTAGGGCATTTTATATGTTTTTGAGGCAAAGTCATGGACTATCAGGGAATTTTGTTGTAGCAGTTTAAAATGTACTTGACAAAATACATTGGCCTAATACATATTGTAACGATTTGATAGCGACACACACAGTTCTCCAATCTAAAGGTTTATTAGCTGAGATCGAGAGCAGGGACACAGACACACCAAGACACCATTACTTAGGAAACTCAAGGGAAGTCAAGAAAACAAGCACGATACACAAGCAGGGTAGTCACATACAATACACCAGGTAAAACACATGAGGTAAAACCTAAAGAAATACTACACAAGCTAACGAATACATGACAAGGAAAACGCAATTACACTAACTAAAACCGACATTACACAAACCAGCATTCACACACATTGCATTCTGGGAGGCTAGCACTCAGTCCAAAAGACACCGACGTTACAATATATAATTCCATGCAGAATTTGTATATATCTGGTTATTAGCTTTACTGTTTGCTTGAGTAGCCCAACTGTGTTTATTCAATGCCTATGTATTCATGTCCCGCTTTTAAAAAGGAAAATATTTTTTACGCTACGCAGGTGCTCTGAAATCATTGCTGAGCATATTGTACTATTCATTATATAGTAAGTCCAACCCAGTCTCACGTCTGAACGTGTCACTGTCACGTTAATTAATCTATTGGGACGTGTTGTGTAACACGTTTCCTTGTTAAAAAACGTGTTGAGCAGGACGTAATTATCGTGTTACTATCACGTTGTATTTCGCTTTCAGCCAGAACCACGTCATCTGTCAAAAAAGCCCGACCCAAAATGGCGAGAATGTTATTTGATGCTTTTGACGTGCAGTTTCATACTCTTAAGCCTGCTTTGAGTTGTGGGTTAGAAGGAGCCACCTTCTAGCTAGCAGTTTTAGAAGGCTGAACCCCAGAATCCAGAAACAAGAACCGAGCAGGGACGGAGAAAAGAGAAGAATCCAAATGGGAAATGAGGTGAGCCTTGCTACTGCCGCTAGCATGATCATTTTGCTAGCAATTGAGCAAAACATTTTAAAGTTGATTTAACATGAAATAGTAGCCTATGCATGGGCAATACTGTGAATTCAGAGTAGGCTTGCACAACTTATAATTTAGCTAACGTGCATGATGTAATGTTACGTTAATCTGTAAAACAGCTGTTGTCTGTGTAAATTAACATTGTAGCCTAATATTGTTAGTGTGGGCTACAGCTAACAGCTGGGAGGTAGCCTATCAGCCAGGCATGTATAATCGATAATCATGATGAACGTGAATAGATTTTGTTGCGAAAACGCGCATTGTTTTAGGCCACATATCAGCTATAAAACAATTGTATTCTGATACAGCAGTTCTCCAGATGTTAGATATTCACTTATATTATAATATAATTTTGTATTTCTTTAACCTGATTAAGAGAGGGGTTTAATTCAATAGAGAATTGCAATGTTTGTAGCCCATAATATTAGAGAGATTAGGCTAGATTTAGATTAGATTCAACTTTATTGTAATTTAAAAGAGTAGGCTACAGGTACAGAGCCAATGAAATGCAGTTGACATCCAACCAGAAGTGCAAAGAAGCAGTTATGTAGACGATCAAGATTAATTATGTACAACAGTTAGATAAATAGGCAAGTTTTCCAGATGACATGTGTACAGTGACAGAAATAGCCTATACAGTGAATATGGAATGTGTGTCTAGCCTACAACAAAACAAATTGATAATAATACATAAATAATACATAATAATGATAATAATAGCAGTAATTACAGTAGGCCACTCGCACTGTTGTTGGTGACGTGTCTGTTTCCTATTATTCCATGCCACTCTCCTACTGTCTCCTTTACTGCCCTGCGCCACTTGCCTACTGTCCAGCACAACTCGTCTACCATCTCCTATGCTGACCCACGCCACTCACCTACTGTTTCCTAACTGTCCAATGCCACAAACTGTAACATTAAGCTGACACAATCTTGCTGCACGGTTACTTATCTGCATGCAATCACTATTGCCAGCTGTTATGAGTAAACATTATATTGGGACACCAATATATTTCTGATTTCTGATTCACGGGCAGTGTATTTGCTACTGAAGAAAAGGAGAACACATAGTAATTGTTCTTGGATTGAGATTTAGAGTAAGGTTTCTATTGATCTTTTTCAGATAAGGCCTCTTCATTTTCATCTGTGAAGGATCTACATGGACTTGGTCTGGATAGCCTTTCCTGTTTTGATGAGCCAGTCGGTATGTATTTGACATTCTTTAGGATAAAAGGAGCCATATGTTATCAAAAATTCTACACCCATATGTAGAAAAGCTTTGTTGCTGTTTGTTATTGTTGTTGTTGAAAACTACGTTGAATGCAAAGAGATGCATATGTCCCTTGGGAGGAGAGGGATGTGGATGATTGAATTGTCCAACAGACATAAAAATATGACTGTGTATGATTGTGTTTGTGTCTGTATATGATTTTTTTGTACTTGTTGCATTTTAAGCATGCTTATATACTTTACGCCATGGTGGTCTAAATTGTCTTTATTGCCACTTGCAGGGTCTATAGGAGAAACCCTATATGAGCCCCAGGGTGAGTAGTGTATAATTACTTTATCCCAAGATTGATTTTCGTAGAAAGGTGTTCAAACCAAAATCAAACCAAAATCATAGATAGATAGATAGATTTATTATTTGTCCTTTCGGAAAATTGTTCTGCGCCATACAGTAGACAGTTAGACAAGACTGAATACAAGACGGAATTCCCCTCACCCCAACCGCCCCCACCCTACCACACTCCCACACATACACAACATCAGGGCAGAAGGCACAGACCCCACTACACATTTATAGAATGATAAAGTGCAGTTGTGCATACTGTGATAGTCCAGCTGGAAAGAAAGTGCATGGTCCTGCAGGTAACGTCTTGTTCATCAATGTAATGCTAGTTGGAATGAATTACCTACTGGCTCAATTTGTTTGGAAAGAAGGTAGCCTGAACCTCCCTGATGGCAACACCTCATATGCCTGGTGTATGGGATGTGACATATCTCTATTATTTGCATGACCTTTCTTCAACACCCTTCTTTCACAGGTCGTAGCAATACTGTCTGGTTTTTGCCCCTCAACCTTGCTGGCCATGTTAACTATCTTGCTCAGTTTGGGTTTTTTTGGTCACTGACAAAGAGAAATACCAGGTAACACAACAAAAAAGTAGCATGCTCTTCACAAATGAATGATAGAAAAGTAATATATCTCTATCCACTCTAAATTGTCTTAGTTTGCACATAAAATGCAGCCTCTGCAGCCCCTTTTTATAGATGGTGTTGGTATTACTGTCCCATTGCAACTTATTATCTATTATTGTGCCTAAGTACTTGTACTCGACTACAATCACAACATCCTCACCATTTTTAACCATACACTGGGGGGGCTGGCTCCCAGTTCTGTACTGTAGTCTATTATTATTTGCTTTGTTTTCTGTATATTTAGAAGATGACAGCTGGACCTACACCATTTCGCGAATTGATCCACCCAGGCCCTGTAGTTGGTCTCCTCGCTATTCTGTATTAACCCCACTATTGCTGTGTCATCTGCAGATTTTATGAGGTATGTAAACGTTCGAAAAACGCAGAAGAGCCCCGTATAAGAGCCCCAGTGTGATAGGCTGGTTGCTGTCACGTGACACACGCCACCACAAGAAAGCGGAAACACATTGTAGAGCCGTGTGGGGTAAGGTAAGTTAAACTACGTAAATTTAGTAAATAATAATTATAACAAATAGTTGTACTGTATATACTACACGTTATGGTTAAATTATTGAAATGAATGCGATGGTGATACAATCCTGCTTTTCAATTAGTTGACATGGTGTTTGACATTAAATTATAATGAGGTCAGTTTCATGTAATAAGCTATTTGTTTCTTTGGGTCTGGTTAATTGAAATTAGCAATTTCTTAGTACAATTCAATGTCTTATAATGGTAAAAGACGTGGACAAATACATGATAATTAGCCAAATAAATCGTTGTTCACGACACGTTATGGTTAAATTATTGGAATGAGTGTGATGGTGATACAATCCTGCTTTTCAATTAGTTGAGATGGTGTTTGACATTAAATTATAAGCAGGTCAGTTTCACGTAATAAGCTATTTGTTTCTTTGGGTCTGGGTAATTCATGTGACAAAAAATTCTGTTATAGGCTACTACTGTTTTTCTGAAAAACAAAGCAGTACAACATTTCTATCTCCAAAATAATGCATTGTACGCTTGTGTGTACTACGTAGTGCATGCAGCTTTCAATGTCCAAAGTAGCCTATACTGATTTTCCTGCATAAGAACTACAAATACTCCTCCAAAACTACAGTGTTGACACTTGAAGTTGTGGAGTTACATTTTAGTAGCCTATTCTATAATAGCATAAATACCCACATCGGTTTTACCTTTGTCCCACCTGTATACAACATATGTCTATGAATTGCAGTAGTGATCAAATGAAAAAGGAAAGAAAGGTGTCCTGATGTGTTGTTTAGGGATGGTCCTGCAATGTTTTCTCGACATATCTTTATGTCTTTTTTTTCTCCCCTCTACTTATGTTTTCACAGATCCTTGCTCCTGATATCCCGATGTATGGGTTGCACTTCATTATATGACTCCAACAGAACACTCACAGAAAGGAGAGTAGTATCAAACTACAAGACAGCCAGCATGTAAGCAAGGCCTTGTTTGTCCTTGTTTGGCTACTCATTTGTCTACTTCCTGAAGAGGCTGAAGCATGCTGGCCTCCTTGCTTCCATTAACAGCTGTGTTATGGAGTGCATCCTCACATCATGGTCTACTGCAGCGGTGGATACAGAGGACAATTGGCAGGTATTTTACGTCACTTTTACATTACTTTTACTGTGATTTTGCTAGATATGGTTGTCGCTGTGCTAAATATAGGCCCATATTGTAGATCGAGAAACGCATTGTACAGCTGATACATCTTGGGCTATACTATTAAGGGACAGCTGTATTGACCACCTAAATCATATATTTTCTGAAAGCCTATAGCCTCTAGATGTCAATTAATATACATTAAGACATGTCCCACCTTCCTACTGACTTTGGTGCATCATAAGGCGTACATAGGCCCATAATGTAGATCAAGAAACACATTGTACAGCTGATACATCTAGGGCTATAATATTAAGGGACAGCTGAATTGACCACCTACACCATATATTTTCTGAAAGCCTATAGCCTATAGATGTCAATTAATATATATTAAGACATGTCCCACCTTCCTACTGACTTTGACATATCATAAGGCGTATATAGGCCTATATTGTAGATCGAGAAACGCATTGTACAGCTGATACATCTTGGGCTATAATATTAAGGGACAGCTGAATTGACCACCTAAACCATATATTTTCTGAAAGCCTATAGCCTCTAGATGTCAATTAATATACATTAAGACATGCCCCACCTTCCTACTGACTTTGGTGCATCATAAGGCGTACATAGGCCTATATTGTAGATCGAGAAACCGATTGTACAACTGATACATCTTGGGCTATAATATTAAGGGACAGCTGAATTGACCACCTAAACCATATATTTTCTGAAAGCCTATAACCTCTAGATATCAATTAATATACATTAAGACATGTCACACCTTCCTACTGACTTTGACATATCATAAGGCGTACATAGGCTCATATTGTAGATCGAGAAACGCATTGTACAGCGGATACATCTTGGGCTATACTATTAAGGGACAGCTGTATTGACCACCTAAATCATATATTTTCTGAAAGCCTATAGCCTCTAGATGTCAATTAATATACATTAAGACATGTCCCACCTTCCTACTGACTTTGGTGCATCATAAGGCGTACATAGGCCCATAATGTAGATCAAGAAACACATTGTACAGCTGATACATCTAGGGCTATAATATTAAGGGACAGCTGAATTGACCACCTAAACCATATATTTTCTGAAAGCCTATAACCTCTAGACGTCAATTAATATACATTAAGACATGTCCCACCTTCCTACTGACTTTGACATATCATAAGGCGTACATAGGCCCATTTTGTAGATCGAGAAACGCATTGTACAGCGGATACATCTTGGGCTATACTATTAAGGGACAGCTGAATTGACAACCTAAACCATATATTTTCTGAAAGCCTATAGCCTCTAGATGTCAATTAATATACATTAAGACATGCCCCACCTTCCTACTGACTTTGGTGCATCATAAGGCGTACATAGGCCCATAATGTAGATCGAGAAACGCATTGTACAGCTGATACATCTTGGGCTATAATATTAAGGGACAGCTGAATTGACCCCCTAAACCATATATTTTCTGAAAGCCTATAGCCTCTAGATGTCAATTAAAATATATTAAGACATGTCCCACCTTCCTACTGACTTTGGTGCATCATAAGGCGTATATAGGCCTATATTGTAGATCGAGAAACCGATTGTACAACTGATATATCTTGGGCTATACTATTAAGGGACAGCTGAATTGACCACCTAAACAATATATTTTCTGAAAGCCTATAGCCTCTAGATGTCAATTAATATACATTAAGACATGTCCCACCTTCCTACTGACTTTGGTGCATCATACGGCGTTTGCAGGAAGGTGGACCATGTGCTAATGTATGTTAACTCACATGTATAAGTGACAAGCTTTAAGAAAATATATGCTTTGCATGGCTAAAATTGCTTTACCTTTATGTTGGAGCTCAAAATCATATGCCCCATTCATTCGCCAATTTACAAAATAGTGTGATGTATACATTTATGTCCTCCAAAGTTTGCAGGAAGGTGGGCCATGTGCTAGTGTATTAAGGGACAGCTGAATTGACCACCTAAACCACATATTTTCTGAAAACCCATAGCCTCTAGATGTCAATTAATATTAATTAAGACATTTCCCACCTTCCTACTTACTCTGGCATATGATAAAGCATACATAGGCCCATATTGTAGGTCGAGAAACAAATTGTTCAGTTGATACAATTTGGCGTACACTATTAAGGGACAGCTGATTCAACCACCTAAACCATACTAGGACTTGGCCCACCCTCCTTAAATACTTTGGCACACTATTTGAAAGGCATAGACCTGCATTTTATAAGTGGACTTTATAGTCATCAGTATGTTTGAACATGTCAAGAGATACACTGAGATTGTAGTTTCTTTCTTTGTACACTTGTTTTATCTCTATTTCTAATTTCCAGGTTGTCAGCTGTTTGGTTATCCCCAAAGCAGAAAGACATGCCAGGAAGGAGCAAGGCAAAGCCCGGGGATTTTTCTGCAGCTGTTCCTGCCCGTTATAGAAGGACTGCTCCTGAGAATAGATGGGTGTCTACATCGTTTTGCAAAATGGGTCTTCTACACATGATGTTTGTCAAGCACTGCTCATTGACTGGCCAGGGGTCCTCTGTATTGTGACCACTGGTCAAAGGCGCCACATGACTGTCTCAAAGTCCTCTACATCATTCCGGTGACGGGACTTCTGGCCTAGTCTGACAGGATGGGTCTTGTGTTACTGTGACCAGACGGCTCAACAATGCATCATTCTCATCCATGCCCTTATCGCCTCAAGACTGGAGTACAGCATTCTCTATGGTCTTGAAAAATATTACTGTCTTTATTATTATTATTATTATTATTATTATTATTATTACAGGTCTCTCTGCACCCGAACCAGCAGGTTCAGAGGAAGCTTCTTTTCTGTGGCTGTCACCCGACTGGACTGTAGCTCTGTATCCCGTGGTGTATACTACGAATCTCGATTAGTCGGTTAGCGAGGTATGTTGCGCTCAAAGCCAGGGTATGCTGTGACACGAAAGTGGATCTGTTTTAGTGTCGCTGTATCACCATGGTATCTTATGCTGTCAACCAAACCTGGTCGGGAGGAGGTTATGTGCTAAGTTATAGCTCAAATCGTGTAATCTACCGCCCCACTGACCAATCAATTGTCTTAGAAACGAAGTTATCTCACGTGTAGGATTCTGTCATATATCGTACAGGTGGAGCTCCACCTCTACTAACATTTTGGATCTCAGATGCACTTTAATAGTGCTGTGCGTGCAGATATCCCACTATGGACGTGCATACCATACAACAACTGATGACAGTTGATTTATTTGATGTTATAGGTTAGACACAAAAAATTACCGCAGTGTAGATTAAGCTATCGCTCATAAATGCGGAAGTAATTGTTTTTAAATAGAGGCGGTCTTGTAATTGTTTTTAAAACGTGCGTCTCCACGTTTCACGATTGGCCAACGTCATCCCAACACCGAGAACGCGCACAGATCTGAGCTGGAAGCCTAGTTTGACAAATATATCACATAACTGCTATCGTAGTATCACTTAACATATACCCCTGAGTCAAGGCTTTGTCAAGCCTCGATATGTAGACATAACCTAGATATGTCTAACGTGCTTCGTAGTATACCCCACCGGTGACAACCAATTAACTAAGCCCCCAAATACCCTATCCCACCCATAGTGTTATTTATTTACAAATGCACATACTGTAATTACAATTATACATAACCATATTCTACTGCTCTTCATGCTCTTATAATGTTACTGTTTCTGCGCTACAATGGTACTGTTACCACACTGCACATATCTGTCTATATGGTTCATACTGAATATCCATATTTATTCTGTTTTTCTCATATGTTCTGTTAATACACTGCCCATATTTATATCTAATGTATATTACTCTAAACCACCTGCTGTAAACCAACTGCATATTACTGTCTACACAACACTATACAGTATTTCTTGTCCTGCCTATGCACCATCTGTCTATACTTTGTATATCACATTGCACTTTTGCTTTGTACAGGGTTCCCACGGGTAATAGAAGTCTATTCCAGACATGGAAAGTCAGGGAATTTTTATCATTTTGGGGGCAAAGTCATGGAATATCAGGGAATTTTGTCGTAGTAGTTTATGATGTACTAGCCAAAATGCATAACATATTTCCACATAGTATTGGTGTATATCTGGTTATTAGCTTTACAGCTTGCTTGAGTAGCCCAACTGTGTTAATTCAATGCCTATTTATTCATCTCCCGCTCTAAAAAAGTAAAAGACTCTTGATGCGGGTGCTCTGAAATCATTGGTCGGTATATTGTAAGTCATGGAAATTCAGGTGTTTTGTCAGGGAAAAGTCATAGAATTTTACATTTGACTTAGAGTGGGAACCCTGTTTGTACTTTTACTCTGCACAATGACAATAAAAGTGAATCTGATCAAATGTAAATTATTATTTAGTGCCTGTAGTGCTGCTTTGTATTAGCATATACCTTTGCTGTTTGTTTTATGTGTATTGGACAACCCCCTGTTTAAAGCAATCACAAACTTACATATTTTGATTGATCTTGATACACAGATGTGTGTTGTGCTGAAATAAACCCAATTTCACTTATCTTAGGTGCTGTGGGACTTTTGATGCACACGAAATCTTAAGAAATGGCCGTTCAGAGAGCATTGTTTTGACAGATGTTGACCAACAAAAGTTATTAAATCATAAACAAACCATTAAAACATCCATATTTTGATTGAATATGATACACAGAGATGTGCTGTGCTGAAATAAACCCAATTTCACTTATCTTAGGTGCTGTGGTACTTTTGATGCACAAGAAATCTTAAGAAATGGCCGTTCAGAGAGCATTGTTTTGACAGATGTTGATCAACAAAAGTTCTTAAATCATACACAAACCATTAAAACATCCATATTTTGATTGAATATGATACACAGAGGTGTGTTGTGCTGAAATAAACCCAATTTCACTTATCTTAGGTGCGGCGGGAATTTTGATGCACAAGAAATCTTCAGAAATGGCCGTTCAGAGAGCATTTTTTGACAGATGTTGACCAACAAAAGTTCTTAAATCATACACAAACCATTAAAACATCCATATTTTGATTGAATATGATACACAGAGGTGTGCTGTGCTGAAATAAACCCAATTTCACTAATCTAAGGTGCTGTGGGAATTTTGATGCACAAGAAATCTTCAGAAATGGCCGTTCAGAGAGCATTTTTTGACAGATGTTGACCAACAAAAGTTATTAAATCATAAACAAACCATTAAAACATCCATATTTTGATTGAATATGATACACAGAGATGTGCTGTGCTGAAATAAACCCAATTTCACTGATCTTACCTGCCATGGCAAGTTTGATGCACCGGACATACTCAGAAACTACAATTGAGACACCCATATGGCCAGACCGGCCTAGGTAAGTGTCACACCCATTATTTCATGAAATGTCAACATGTGGCACATATTTTGATACAGGGAATGATAACAAACGTGTTTGTCAAATTTGAGACCTCTAGCTGCTTGTATGTTGTCAGGAGGCGGAGCCAAAGATTGGAAAATGTAGATTTCTAGGGGGCGCTATAGAGTCTATGAATGTGTGAGGTGTGATTTTACGTATCTCATATATTTTATGTCATAGGTAGATGTCACATGCCAAATTTAGTCTGTTTATGAGGTATGCAAGTTAGAAATGCTAACCCTAGGTTTAGATGGCCATAATTTGCATAGGTCAGACAGGCCTTGATAGGATTACACCAGTTAATTCAAGATAGTACCAACATGTGGCACATATTTTGATACAGGGAATGATAACAAACTTCTTTGTCAAATTTGAGACCTCTAGCTGCTTGTATGTTGTCAGGAGGCGGAGCCAAAGATTGGAAAATGTAGATTTCTAGGGGGCGCTATAGAGTCTATGAATGTGTGAGATGTGATTTTACGTATCTCATATATTTTATGTCATAGGTAGATGTCACATGCTAAATTTAGTCTGTTTATGAGGTATGCAAGTTAGAAATGCTAACCCTAGGTTTAGATGGCCATAATTTGCATAGGTCAGACAGGCCTTGATAGGATTACACTAGTTAATTCAAGATAGTACCAACATGTGGCACATATTTTGATACACGGGATGATAACAAACTAGTTTGTCAAATTTGGGACATCTAATGACTTGTGTGTTGCCAGGAGGCGGAGCCAAATATAGGAAATATTGGATTTCTAGGGGGTGCTATAGAGTCTGTGAATATGTGAGATGCGATTTAACTACACACTCAAATATAACTGCTTGTGTGTTGCCAGGAGGCGGAGCCAAAGATTGAAAAAAAAAAAAAGGATTTGTAGGGGGTGCTACAGAGTCTGTGAATATGTGAGGGTTGAGTCCATTTCACTATATTTTGTGTCATCCAAGGATGTTACATGTCAAATTTAATCAGTCATATTCTTGTTAGAAATGTGAAACCAATGTGTACATGTCCATGAATTGCAAAGGTCAGACAGGTCAGATAAGCTTACACCAGTAATTTTCAACTAATAACATGTGGCACAAATTGATATAAAGGGCATAGAAATTGGCAACTGGTTTGCCGTATTTGAGACCTGTAGCTGAGTTTGTATTGCTGTAGCTTCCTGGATGTGTGAGGTCATTTCACTTTGAGGTTTCTGAATGTGTGAAGTAATTTCACTCCGATCCCATATTTACTAACCCTAGGTTATTAGGTCATAGGTCAGACAGGCCTTTGTAGGGTCACACCAATTACTTCACAACATTAGCACATATAATGCATGTGATGAAAACAGACTTATCTGAGGTTAATTTAAGCCTTGACCTTGCTGATGAAAACCAGAGTGCAGTCAATCAGTGGTCCAAACATATAGAACCAGTACAAGTGAAAGACAATTGAAGTAATTATTTACAGTCCTTTACTATCAAATATGCTTTAATGTACATTGATACATGAAGGGGATATTGAAGTACTCAAGTCCCAAAGAAGGATGACAATACAATAGTATTATAGTCAATTAACATAACTCAATAAAGAATATGGTTACAATTTCAAGCATGATTTAAAGAAATTGACTTTCAAAAACTAAAAAATTTGCGTTTTTTAAGTGATTATGGATTTTTATAGTCTAAGAGCAAAAATAGCAGTATTGCTTAAGCCTATATGATGCACCAAAGTAAGTAGGAATGTTGGACATGTCTTAATTCATATTAATTGACATCTACAGACTATAGGCTTTAAGAAAATATATGGTTTAGATGGTCAATTCAGCTGTCCCTTAATAGTGTAGGCCAAAATGTATTAGCTGAACAAAATTCTTCTAAGTTACCCTAGCAACAACCTAGCAACCAACATAAGAACCATAGCAACAACCTAGCAACCATATTAATTACCCTACCAACAACCTCACAACTACCACCACAATGTCAACCGAGCAACCACCATTGCAACCAACATGATTAACCTTGCAACCAGCATAGCAACCACTTTATTTGGAATAGCAACCACCATATCTACCCTAGCAACACCCTAGCAACCTTCTTGGTTACCCTATCAACAACCTAGCAACCACCTGTACAATGCCAACCTAGCAACCACTTTGATAGTCAACCAACATGACTAGCCTCGCAACCATCTCAATTACCCTAGCAACCAGCATAGCCACCACCATATCTACTCTAGCAACACCCTAGCAACCTTCTCAGTTACTCTATCACCAACCTAGCAACCAGCATGATTACCCTATAAACCTGCATAGCAACCACTATATATCCTGTAGCAACACCATAGCAACCTTCTCAGTTACCCTAGCAATAGCTTAGCAACCACTACCATAGAAACCCCTATGTTTAACAAAATACATGTAGAAAGCCTCCAGGGTTTCCTGCAGAAAATTGGTTAGTCAAAGTGGTATGGTGGGGTGGGGTGTGGTGTTCTTGTTTGTACGATACAATAAAGACTCCACCATACAAACTATACCACACTATACAATTTTTTACAAATAAGAACAGTGAATTAATGTGTGCAACTTTAACAAACATTATACAAACTATACAACAATGAAGTGGAAAAGAATGCAAAAGAAAGAAAAACAACATTTTCAAAATGTGCAAACGTAATCACAGTCACTGCTTATGGCAGAGCTGACAGCATCGCTACAGCCATCCTCCTTGGTTTAAAAAAACACAATTCAAGGGCCCTTTGATAATTGCACTCTTTAACAAGTGCGGACCATTTATGCTTTCATGCAGGCTATCAGACTGTTGCCCTGCAGCCTGTTCTGCAAGTCTATCTTGATCTATACATGGAGAGTAAATGAAGTTTAGATTATTTTAGACTTTTGTGTAAGATGTGTAAGATTTACACAAACGATGATAAATAACGCGATGACACCACCCGCTGCAGACCATAGGATGTGAGAATGCGCTCCACAACACAGCTGTAAATGGAAGCAAGGACTGAGGTGTCAAGGCCAGCATGCTTCAGCCCCTTCAGGAAGTGGACAAACAAGGCCTTGTTTACATGCTCGCTGTCTTGTTGTTTGTAGAAGGACACTGCTTTAACAGCTCCTTTGTGTAGGTGTCCTGTTGGAGTCATATAATGAAATGGAATGCATACATCAGGATATCAGGAGTGAGGATCTGTGAAAACATAAGTAGAAGAGAGAAATTTAAGATATGTTTAGAACATTTTGAGCTCCAACACAAAGGCAAAGCAGTTTCAGCCATGCAAACCATATATTTTCTTAAAGCCTGTCACTTGTACATGTGAGTTAACATACACTAGCACATGGCCCACCTTCCTGCAAACTTTGGAGGATATAAATGTATACATGGCACTATTTTGTATATTGTCAAAGTCAGTAGAAAGGTGGGACATGTCCTAATGTATATTAATTGACATCTAGAGGCTATAGGCTTTCAGAAAATATATGGTTTAGGTCAGTGTTTTTCAACCACTGTGCCGGGGCACACTAGTGTGACTGAGGTGTCAAGGCCAGCATGCTTCAGCCTCTTCAGGAAGTAGACAAATGAGTAGCCAAACAAGGACAAACAAGGCCTTGCTTACATGCTGGCTGTCTTGTAGTTTGGCACCACTCTCCTTTCTGTGAGTGTTCTGTTGGAGTCATATAATGAAGTGCAACCCATACATCAGGATATCAGGAGCAAGGATCTGTGAAAACATAAGTAGAGGGGAGAAAAAAAAGACATAAAGATATGTCGAGAAAACATTGCAGGACCATCCCTAAACAACACATCAGGACACCTTTCTTTCCTTTTTCATTTGATCACTACTGCAATTCATAGACATATGTTGTATACAGGTGAGACAAGGGTAAAACCGATGTGGGTATTTATGCTATTATAGAATAGGCTACTAAAATATAACTCCACAACTTCAAGTGTCAACACTGTAGTTTTGGAGGAGTATTTGTAGTTCTTATGCAGGAAAATCAGTATAGGCTACTTTGAACATTAAAAGCTGCATGCACTACGTAGTACACACATGCATACAATGCATTATTTTGGAGATAGAAATGTTGTACTGCTTTGTTTTTCAGAAAAACGGTAGTAGCCTATAACAGAATTTTTTGTCACATGAATTACCCAGACCCAAAGAAACAAATAGCTTATTACGTGAAACTGACCTGCTTATAATTTAATGTCAAACAACATCTCAACTAATTGAAAATCAGGATTGTATCACCATCACACTCATTCCGATAATTTAACCATAACGTGTCGTGAACAACGATTTATTTGGCTAATTATCATGTATTTGTCCACATCTTTTACCATTATAAGACATTGAATTGAACTAAGATATTGCTAATTTCAATTACCCAGACCCAAAGAAACAAATAGCTTATTACATGAAACTGACCTCATTATAATTTAATGTCAAACACCATGTCAACTAATTGAAAAGCAGGATTGTATCACCATCGCATTCATTTAGATAATTTAACCATAACGTGTCGTGAACAATGATTTATTTAATTGTCAATCATGATTTAACAGTGATGTGTCACATGACAGCAACCAGCCTATCACACTGGGGCTCTTATACGGGGCTCTTCGGTGTTTTTAAAGCGTTTACATAACTCATAAAATCTGCAGATGACACAGCAATAGTGGGATTAATACAGAATAGCGAGGAGACCAACTACAGGGCCTGGGTGGATCAATTTGCGAAATGGTGTAGGTCCAGCTGTCTTCTTCTAAATATACAGAAAACAAAGCAAATACAAAGCAAAGACTACAGTACAGAACTGGGAGCCAGTCCCCCCAGTGTATGGTTAAAAATGGTGAGGATGTTGTGATTGTAGTCGAGTACAAGTACTTAGGCACAATCAGAGGCGCACCTTGTCAACAAGCAAGGCAGGCAACTGTTTGGAGCCCCAAGCCACTAAGGGGCCCCCGACCTGGTCTCAGCGCGTTTGCCGGTGGGTCGAGCGAGAATTTCGTCCATAGAGATTGAATGATATATTTATTTTGCGTGCTCCTGTCCTGTTGTACAAACAGTAGGCTACATCTGTACATATGTAGGCCCTATGCTATGGCCTTATAAACAGCGGATCTGAGTTCAAAAGAGTTAAAAGAATCCGCACATATTTAGGCTACTGTGGTAGCCTAAACGTCAATCGAGGATGCAGTGATGACGGATCAACATCGGAGTTTGGCATTTAGCCTACTCAATGAAGTTAGGCTAATGTTAATTGACAGAAAGATTGAACATGGTTTGCTACATCTATACGCCAGTAAACTTCAGCTAGCTAGTTACAGTAACAGTTACAACTAGTTAAGCAAGGAGACGGTTAACGTTATGTTTGTAATAGGGCTGTCAGCCATAACATGTTAATCACGATGCAGTAAGGACCAAGCATACGTGTTAATTTTTTAGAACCCGATTGACGCAAAGTGCTCCAAAAACACAACATTTCTTCTTTGTTACATTGCTCCGGAACTGTTCATCGCAGCGAGATGAAACCTTTAAGAGCAGAAGTGGGGCTTTCCAACGAGACTACACACTTGCCTGTACGATCAAGTATGGGTATGGGGGAAAAAATCATGAAATTAAATCAGATTGCATCATATTTACAGTCTACAGTTCTTTGCGTTTACCTGCGCACCCATTACTCTCGTTTGAATTACTTGCGGACCCGTGATCGCATAGATATGGCAAGCATCTCAGATGAAAGAAGAGACACAGGGCTATCCATTGGTACCATGTATATCCTTCTGGGTTATACAACAGACGAAGTGATAGCAAAATAATAACTTCATATTGCTGGACTTACCCCACGTTTTTGTCTGTTTTTATGACAAAGCATGTTTATGATGCAACTTTATCGTGTGTTTCTCTATGGCAAAGCATGTTCATAATCCGGTTTTCAGATCCTAGCAAATTCCTGCGTGGCATCCAATTCAAGGCTCACATTGCATCCCAATTTGTTCAACAAAGAAACCCCGTTTTTGCCTCTACTTTGTTCATGGCAATGCAGTTAAAAAAGTTGTTGTAGAGAACCATTATGAGTGCATACAACATAGGCACACAGGCTAACGCGCAAACTCGGGTCAAGTCAGGTCAGATCAGTTCGTGTCACAGATATAGAGCGCAGAGAGGTCATTTTTCATCACTAAATTAAAAAAAATGCCATTTATTTCTGTAAGGCGCACACCACATATGTCTGTAAATTGCTCAGCCCCAGAGAATCCCTCCACCACGGCAATGATTTTGCCAGATTCAGGACAGTCTGATCTACACACGCATACTGTAAGGCAAGTCGAGCTGCCAGCTTGCAGTACATGTCAAAATATAAGAATTTTTATAATACGCTTTTGTATTTTTATTATTTAACATAATAACCTAATGGTGATATAACATAATGGTGATAACACTTGTCGGTAGGGCCCTCTTGGAATTTTTGCTTGGGGCCCCCACAGATTCTAGAATCGCCTCTGGGCACAATAATAGATAATAAGTTGAATTGGGACAGTAATACCAACACCATCTATAAAAAGGGGCTGCAGAGGCTGCATTTTATGTGCAAACTAAGACAATTTAGAGTGGATAGAGATATATTACTTTTCTATCATTCATTTGTGGAGAGCATGCTACTTTTTTGTTGTGTTACCTGGTATTT
Source organism: Alosa sapidissima (assembly GCF_018492685.1). Lineage (NCBI taxonomy): Eukaryota > Metazoa > Chordata > Actinopteri > Clupeiformes > Clupeidae > Alosa > Alosa sapidissima. Next base: position 35,523,325 of record NC_055964.1, on the reverse strand, counting down.
CTCTTTGTCAGTGACCAAAAAAAACCCAAACTGAGCAAGATAGTTAACATGGCCAGCAAGATTGAGGGGCAAAAACCAGACAGCATTGCTACGACCTGTGAAAGAAGGGTGTTGAAGAAAGGTCATGCAAATAATAGAGATATGTCACATCCCATACACCAGGCATATGAGGTGTTGCCATCAGGGAGGTTCAGGCTACCTTCTTTCCAAACAAATTGAGCCAGTAGGTAATTCATTCCAACTAGCATTACATTGATGAACAAGACGTTACCTGCAGGACCATGCACTTTCTTTCCAGCTGGACTATCACAGTATGCACAACTGCACTTTATCATTCTATAAATGTGTAGTGGGGTCTGTGCCTTCTGCCCTGATGTTGTGTATGTGTGGGAGTGTGGTAGGGTGGGGGCGGTTGGGGTGAGGGAAATTCTGGTCTATATTCCGTCTTGTATTCAGTCTTGTCTAACTGTCTACTGTATGGCGCAGAACAATTTTCCGAAAGGACAAATAATAAATCTATCTATCTATCTATCTATCTATCTATCTATCTATTATTTTAGAAGATTTTGGTTTGATTTTGGTTTGAACACCTTTCTACGAAAATCAATCTTGGGATAAAGTAATTATACACTACTCACCCTGGGGCTCATATAGGGTTTTCCCTCTATACCCTGCAAGTGGCAATAAAGACAATTTAGACCACCATGGCGTAAAGTATGCATGCTTAAAATGCAACAAGTACAAAAAATCATATACAGACACAAACACAATCATACACAATCATATTTTTATGTCTGTTGGACAATTCAATCATCCACACTCATCCCTCTCCTCCCAAGGGACATATGCATATCTTTACATTCAACGTAGTTTTCAACAACAACAATAACAAACAGCAATAAAGCTTTTCTACATATGGGTGTAGAATTTTTGATAACATATGGCTCCTTTTATCCTAAAGAATGTCAAATACATACCGACTGGCTCATCAAAACAGGAAAGGCTATCCAGACCAAGTCCATGTAGATCCTTCACAGTTGAAAATGAAGAGGCCTTATCTGAAAAAGATCAATAGAAACCTTACTCTAAATCCCCATCCAAGAACAATTACTATGTGTTCTCCTTTTCTTCAGTAGCAAATACACTGCCCGTGAATTAGAAATATATTGGTGTCCCAATATAATGTTTACTCATAACAGCTGGCAATAGTGATTGCATGCAGATAAGTATCCGTGCAGCAAGATTGTGTCAGCTTAATGTTACAGTTTGTGTTAGGAAACAGTAGGTGAGTGGCGTGGGTCAGCATAGGAGACGGTAGACGAGTGGTGCTGGACAGTAGGCAAGTGGCGCAGGGCAGTAAAGGAGACAGTAGGAGAGTGGCATGGAATAATAGGAAACAGACACGTCACCAATAACAGTGCGAGTGGCCTACTGTAATTACTGCTATTATTATCATTATTATGTATTATTATCAATTTGTTTTGTTATAGGCTAGACACACATTCCATATTCACTGTATAGGCTATTTCTGTCACTGTACACATGTCATCTGGAAAACTTGCCTATTTATCTAACTGTTGTACATAATTAATCTTGATCGTCTACATAACTGCTTCTTTGCACTTCTGGTTGGATGTCAACTGCATTTCATTGGCTCTGTACCTGTAGCCTACTCTTTTAAATTACAATAAAGTTGAATCTAATCTAAATCTAGCCTAATCTAATCTCTAATATTATGGGCTACACACATTGCAATTCTCTATTGAATTAAACCCTTCTCTTAATCAGGTTAAAGAAATACAAAATTATATTATAATATAAGTGAATATCTAACATCTGAGAACTGCTGTATCAGAATACAATTGTTTTATAGCTGATATGTGGCCTAAAACAATGCGCGTTTTCGCAACGAAATCTATTCACGTTCATCATGATTATCGATTATACATGCCTGGCTGATAGGCTACCTCCCAGCTGTTAGCTTTAGCCCACCCTAACAATATTAGGCTACAATGTTAATTTACACAGACAACAGCTGTTTTACAGATTAACGTAACATTACATCATGCACGTTTGCTAAATTATAAGTTGTGCAAGCCTACTCTGAATTCACAGTATTGCCCATGCATAGGCTACTATTTCATGTTAAATCAACTTTAAAATGTATTGCTCAATTGCTAGGAAAATGATCATGCTAGCGGCAGTAGCAAGGCTCACCTCATTTCCCATTTGGATTCTTCTTTTTTCTCCGTCCCTGCTCGGTTCTTGTTTCTGGATTCTGGGGTTCAGCCTTCTAAAACTGCTAGCTAGAAGGTGGCTCCTTCTAACCCACAACTCAAAGCAGGCTTAAGAGTATGAAACTGCACGTCAAAAGCATCAAATAACATTCTGGCCATTTTGGGTCGGGCTTTTTTGACAGATGACGTGGTTCTGTTGGCTCATTGAATGCGAAATACAACGTGATAGTAACACGATAATTACGTCCTGCTCAACACGTTTTTTAACAAGGAAACGTGTTACACAACACGTCCCAATAGATTAATTAACGTGACAGTGACACGTTCAGACGTGAGACTGGGTTGAGTAAGTCATGGAAATTCTTTTTTTTGTCAGGGAATATCAGAGAAAATACTAATTTTACATTTGACTTAGAGTGGGAACCCTGATATATTCATTTGCATATCAATATGGTGATGTAATGCCGTTATTCAGGGACATTGTAAGTCAGTAAGAGTTTTGGGTTCTGAAAAAATCTGCGTAGGCTATAGACAAGATGCCTGATGCAGACATCTTTGAAGCTCATCATAAACTAACTGCAATAAACACCACACACACACACGCACGCACACACACATGAGTATGAGTCCTTACACAACTGATAAATCTCAAATGTGGGGCCGTGCATTGTAGCATTGCTTAAATAAAACATCCATCTTCTTGTGTATAGTGTGTGAGCGTTGGCACATTTCAGCCAATGTAACTAAATGTGATGTGAACAGTTTCTAAATATGATGTACGTGACCTCTGTCAGGCAACGTATGTGAAAACAAGTCATATTGAACTAGCTGATTGTGGGTTGTGGATGGAAACGGTCACATGCAAAAGCCAGAAGCATAGGCCTACACGACTTATCACACAGTCTGCCAGAAACAGAGAGGCAGGGACCAGTAACCAGGGGCTTTTCACAGTAGTGTAAAGATCAGGATTCAATATTCAAGTTTGATTAATCGCAATTGATGTCGTGATTTTGTCTTGACTAGTTAGCGGTAAACTCGAGGCACTGGTAGTTTGGTCATTCATTCAACACCACCACAATATGGCTGGGCGCTGGGAGGTAGGGGTGCTGCTAGAAAATGTGACAGAAAATAAATCTGGGCCCCCAAAATGATAGGGTCCAGGGGCAATTGATAAATTCAGACTTAAAATATAATTACATTCTTTGATTATAGCGTATTACCAGAGCCTTTTAATCCTATTACAAGAGCTTATTAAAACCTGCACAGGCATTAAAAAAAAAAAACACACACAATTTTAAGCAAGTCTATTGGGAGTTTGATCTCTTCACATAGACAACATCAATAGAGTAGCTCCTGAGCAACTATAGCTTAGTAGCTTTGGAAAAAGTAAAGGTGACACCTGTTAAACTCACCTCAGCATGACATTTACTGAGGGTAGAAAAATGAAAATGACACCCAAAGCTGAAACCCCTGAGAGGAGGAGACATGAAACTAGCTGTCTGAGCTACGTGACTCCACACACAGACTATGTGACAGTATGCACAAAATGAAAGCAGTCAAATAACCACAACCTTCCTGTTTGTGTGTGTGTGTGTGTGAGAAAGTGACTGTAACTGTATCTCGTTACAGTGCCCGAATACTTCGGAGAATTCAGGCTTTTCACAAACATGGGTTTGAAAGATCAGTAGGCCTACAGAGCCATCTTATTCCGTTCTTTTGGGCTAGACCAGTGCACTGGTCTTCTGTGACCGCAGAGACTGGATCTTGCTGGACCAACGTTTTTTTTTTTTAAATGGGACGGTCTAGCCCAAAAAAACGGAATAAGATGGCTCTGTTACATCATGAGCCTGAGCTGTAGGCCTACTGATCTTTCAAATTCATGTTTGTGAAAAGCATGCTTTCAACACATCCAGATGATCTAAACATGTTAGGCTATGTTTAATTTATAGGCTACCCTACAATAATAAGAAATAACTGAGAACGATCATCCACTCGAATTATGAAAAAGATATGCAAGTCCTTCCAAACTCAAATGATTGAGGTGTTTTATTTAGCTGCTGCTCCTTTTCCCATCATTTAACGTGTTTACATAGCAGACGTTTATCCTAAGAATATCATTCAGGGGTACAGTGCAGAAGAAACGCTATCAAGGAATTAATGTGGCATCTGTCAATATTGTTTTATTATAAGACCAGTCAAAAAGTGAGATAGGAGGATCAAGGGCTTGGGCGTCAGTTTGGTTTGAAATGTGCTGGGGACAGAGACGCATTCGGAAGTGCATTTTCAGAAGTGCTGGGTACAATGACGCATTCATTTTTTTTGTCTTTCGCGCAGGTCATGTTTTGAAAAGACGCTCTCCTGTAGCTTACTAATGACTAAATGAGTAAAGATGTTTACAAAAATGTAATGATGTCCAGCATGTTTTATGAAGAAGAAAGCCTTAAGTTTTCAAAAATCATTAGACATGTTGACAATCAGTGGCGTGCACAGACATTTTGGGGGGCAGGTGCTCGGGGGGGGGGGGGGGGGGGGGGGGGGGGATGAAATTGAATGTGTTGAATGAAATTTGACTTGTGCTACACAATTAGTAAATCAATATACAATTAAGACAATAAAGAGACCAAAATGTGTTAATTTATGTTGCCTAACAAAACCTATACAACAGAAAACGTTCGTCTTACTGTAACACATAGATTTGCAATTGCAAACTACCGAAATTATTTGTAGCCTATGTGGTCGTCCTCACGTTATCTGTCATTGACTTGGGCTACAGCGTAAAACTTTATCAGGTGACCAGTCGGCTAAAAATGCTTAGTTGTTTGATTTTACTGCACAACAAAATGATTACACGTTGGGCTTAGAGGGCAAACTGTACGATTTTACTTGATCTGTAAGACAATAAAGAGACCAAACAGTACGAGAAGGAGTTATAGTGGGCTACTGACTGTTGTCATTACATGAATGCAGATGGGCATTTTTCACAGGTAATGGGGAACTTCCCGTTTCTTCTGTCACAAATGAATGTGTTAATACATGTTGCCTAACAAAACATATACAACAGAAAACGTTCTTCTTAACACATAAATTTGCAAAATCTACCGAAATAATTTGTATGTGGTCATCACGTTAGCTGTCATTGATTTGGGCTACAGCGTAAAACTTTATCTAGCTTCATCTAACTAGTTTATCAGGTGACCAGTCGGCAAAAATGCTTGTTTGGTGCTGAATGAGACATTTTACTGCACAACAAAATTATTACATGTTGGGCTTAGAGGGCAAACTGTAAGATTTTGCTTGATCTGTATGTCACCTGGCTGATGGGGCACGGGAGAAGCAGCCTGTCGGCGACCATGCCTGCTATCTGAAGACGCTTACTGAACTGCTATGGCGCCGCGCATCTGGCGTGCCCTGCGCGCGACCGCGCGAGTTCACGTGACAAAGGAAGAGAGATAGGTTGGTCGGGTGTGCAAGGAGGTGGCTCATTTCGGGGCATTGTTTCAGTCGTTTTTAATTGCTCAGGTTTTCAAAAGATCATTTCAAAACCGACCTCAGTAAAATCTTAATAATATTAATAATGAAAAAAAAAAAAAAAAACAAGTTTCAAAAGGGCATTTTCGTTGATAAAGGGCAAACTTCCTAGTGCTTTAGCACCACCTAGTGTCTATGTATGCACGCCTATGTTGACAATGTGACATGACGTCACATCAGACTCAGAGAGAGGAGCTATGAAAGGAAAATAGGCCTGGCCTTCAATAGGCTACGTGTTGAAGTTCAGTGGGCAAATGTGTGGCTATGCTGTTTGCTAATGTATTAATTCCCAGTACAATTGACCATATCTACACACAGCACAACTTCTGCAAGTTCTGCACTACAAATTTCGTCAAGATTGAAGTGGCAAAAATATGCGTCACAGATGAACGCCATATCACACCATGAGCTGACTGCTCTCAATTCAAAACAATATGCATCCATCCAATCTACATCAGACATTCTGATCAAAGCTTGAAAGCATGCAATCCCTATCATCACAATCAATAGTGACTACTTCCCCATCATCTCCACTATACCGATGCTTGCTGTACGAATGCAAACCGTAACTAAGTAAGTTGGTGGCTAAGGCTAACATTAATTCAGGGTTCGTACACCTATTCCAAGACCAAATTCAAGCACTTTCAAGGAAAATTTTCTAACTTTTCCAGTACTTTACAACGGTGGCAAATTACATATATGAATATAACTGCATTTATACATATTACATATTATATGAACAACCAAATTTGTGTTTCGTAATAGAATAAGAAATGAAAGGGATACTGTACGTTTTGTGTTTAAAAATGTGGAATAAGACTTTGCTAATGATAACATCTAAAGGTATCAAAATCATTTGAAAAACCTTTTATATCTATTTGTTTGACTTAATAACATATTAAAAATCTAGTAAAATCTGACCCCAGTAAAGGGGTCATTTTCAAGATGGCGTCCAAGATGGCCACCAGAAGCTAATTTCGGCTATGTCTATGTCATTATTCAGCCTAGGAAAGTGTTTTTCGTGTTTAATCAGATTTAGAGGTCACTGAATCATATATGTCAGACTAAAGTATCAGTTCATCATTTTGAAAGACTTGTCATTTTCAAGATGCCGTCCAAGATCTATCTGAAGCATTATTCAGCCTAGGAATATGTTTCAGTAATTAGTCCCTCCTTTTCCACAACTGCCAATTCGGTCTACTCAAAGCATACAGAACCATAGTCAGGGGATACATTTTAGCATATTGTCCAGGGAAAACAAATTAAATACCCTAAGCATATAACCTCTAGATGAGATATAACACCAGTTAAGATGTCTACCCCGGACATAATTTAGGATTTAAGGAAAGTATGCAATTATACGATGTTGGACGCCTGGCGATGCTCTGGCCGTCTACTGTGCCTCTGACACTGCTGCCTCATTTGGATGGTAACTCGACAGGTGAGCGCGAAGATTGGATGTCGTGGATGCGTAAGTAAACTGTTTTTTGAGTCCGCAGACAACATTCTCTTTAACGGTTACTTTACCATCTGCGGTGTACAACCAAAAGTAAAGACACCACATTTTAGATGAGTTGGAGACGTAATTGTCCGCTCAGGCTGGCCGTTCTGTGCGTTATCATATATAATAGTTTATTTATAGTTCGACTACGGATATTTTACGTCATGTTCGAATGCATATTTGCAGCAGCAGGACGGCAGGCAGACCGCTCTTAGTTAGAGCCACTGTTATCCAATGAAATTAAGTTGCGCTTCAGGGCGACTCCACTCGGACTCCACGCACGTTCCCGAGCAACCATTTCTTCTTCTTGTTACGTGGCAAGCAATTTATGTGCATTATCGCCACCCTCTTACTGGAGGACGACTCTCTTTTTACAGAATATCCAATAAAAATCAACGTTGGTCCAGGCGTCCTTTCCAGCTTTTTGGCGCATTGTCAGAGCCGACTGGCGCTGGATCCGAACCCCAGTGTTCAAGACTTAGTCACTCTCTCCAGTTATATATAATACCTCCATGGTCCTCACACACTCTTAGGTACATCTGTCTCTTTGTCTATCCTCCCTTCCTCCCCCCGCTCCTAGCCCTTCCTCCTAATTAATGTTGTGAAGGAAACGAGGAAGGAACTATAGAAGGATGGAGGAATGAAGCCCGATGAACTGCACAAATGAGATGTCCTCGACTGCGTCAACGCCATTTGGAAAACGTGTGACGTCAGTGTAAGGGCGGATCCAAAAGACATGTGACAACAAACATTGACAAAATGAAAATACACCTGTGTGTGTATAGGCCCTATGCATGAAAATGTAGGCCTACTTATGGATACAATTAATACAGGACTAATCTGTGAATATGCTAGCATACTATTTTATGCAATTCAAGACGAGAAGCACAGTAGATGAGATTGATTAGAAGAATAATTTATTAAGGAACTACTACAACATTTTCGAGGTCACGTCGTCTTAATCTAATCTAACATTAAATATTTAATGCCCACCAGATGGCGCCATGGCACTGAACTTCGGCTGATGTGAGCAAGCAGTGAAATGGTGCCATCTGGTGGCCATTAAATAACACACAGGTGTGCGGAAGGGAAAGCAACACTGCCAAGGGGAAAGCGAAAGCAAACAGAAGACGGCGCGTCACTCTTAGTTAAATACTCATCAGCGTTTGCTCATTTCTTCTCATCTGACGGAGCGCGATGCGTAGGCCTATCTGATGGAGCGATGTCAGACTGCTAACTAATTCCTGACACACGCCACATTTACATAACAGGAGGAAAGCGTGTGACCTAGAATGGCACAGAGAGAAAAAAGGTTTGAACTACATTTTTATACGACTTTAACTTTACAATAGTTTCAGTAGGTATATTAGTAGCCTAGCCTAGTTACATCTGACATGGGTAATTGTTATAATCACTTCATGTTTACTTAACAGTGGAGGCCTCTTCAGTCAATCGCTTCAGTCAATCACTTTATTCAATCGCTACTCCAGCTCCATTTTGGGAAAGAGATTCGGTGGGGGGGGGGGGTTGGATATATATGGGTGTAGAGGATGGTGGGACGGGGAGTGTGAATGTGTGGGGGGGGACTAGATGTGTTGGTGTGTGTATGTGGGGGGGGGGGGGGGGGGGGGGGGGTTGGATGTATGGCTGTGTATGTGTGTGGGGGGGGTTGGATATATGGATGTGTGTGTGTATGGGGGGGGGCTGGATATATGGATGTGTGTGTGTGGGGGGGGGGGGGGATGAATGGATGTGTATGTGCGGGGGGGTGGCTGGATATATGGATGTGTGTGGGGGGGGTTGGATGTATGGGGGGTGTGAATGTATGGGTGTGGGGAGGGACGATGTATGTATGGGTGTAAGTGAGGGTGGGATGGGGGAGTGTGTGTGAGTGGGTTTTACCCTTTCGGAGTAAATGGATCCATATGTAGAATTGTGAGGGGATGAGGGGGGGGGGGGGGGGGGGGGTGTATGAAAGATGAAAGGTTATTAATATGACTGTCTCGCTTTCTTGGTTGGTTTAACTTGCTTGGTTTAACTATGTAATATTTTGTTAATAAATAGCAAATTGATTAATACTGAGAGGGTGAGAGAAGCTGTAGTACCCCTGCCAATGAAGAAATTATATTATTTAGTGTAGACCTTTTCTGAGGCGACTATAAGAAGAAATTATATTATTTAGTGTAGGCCTTTTCTGAGGCGACTATAAGAAGAAATTATATTATTTAGTGTAGACCTTTTCTGAGGCGACTATATTATTTAGTGTAGGCCTTTTCTGAGGCGACTATAAGTACGCCAAAACAACCACTTAGAAAAGATGGTTGAAGATAATGACATTTTTGGAACCTTTCTTTTGTTGTTTATAATTTTGTTTTCCTTTTTATGTTTTTTTTATTTCTTTTGCCTTCCCTATTTTGGTGTTTATTTTTCTATACCTATTTACCCAACCCGCTAATTTCCCGGTATTTGCAAACACATACAGACATAGAGTCAGGGATATGCTATCCATATTACAATGGAGAATAGCTAGTGCAGTATATTTGTGGACTTGTAAACAGTATATGGTTATAATGAAGCAAATTAGTCCCCTGTTTACCTTTAGATGTGTGACCTAAATATAATATCATTAAATGTGAATGGGTTAAATAATCGAGTAAAGAGGGAAAAAATCTTATTTCAGATGGAAAAGGATAAGGGAGATATAATTTGTTTACAAGAAACTCATTTGCAAAAAAAAGAGCATGAAAAACTTAAAGCAACAACTAAAAGCCAGGTGTATTTTAGCTCGTATAACTCCAGTCAGAAGGGTGTGGCGATAATAATTAAATCTCATGTAGGATTTGAAAAAGAATACTGTGTTATTGATAAAGAAGGTACTGTAGGTACTGTATGTTTTGGTTGTGGGTAACATAGAGGGTATAGAGGTCTCTATTCTTAATGTCTACTATCCTCCAGACACAGGAATAGAATTTATGTTACATTTGACAGAGCTTTTAGTAACAAAAAGAAAGGGAGTACTACTGATGGGCAGGAGATCTCAACTTCGTTATGGATCCAAAACTTGACTCCTCTAGCGCTAAAACACATAAAGCAGAGAAAAACACAAGTTTTCTGAGAACATTCTGCTCAGAGATGGGTCTGGTGGACGTGTGGAGAGCACTTCATCCAGGGGAAAAAGAGTACATGTTTTTCAGGAAGGCATTCAGTACAATAGGCTGGATTATTTTTTTATGTTTAAAGACATATAACACTGGTTAAAAGATGTATAATCAGCTCGATAAATATGTCCAAAGACCATGCAGCTGTGACACTAACAATAGCACTAAACTCTAAGAAAGGCAAAACATTGTGGAGATTAAATAACTCATTGTTACAAGATACAGAATTCATTGATAAAATTAAAAAGGTATTAAAACACTATGTAGAGATCAATGATCAAGATGATATAGATCCAATTTTGTTATGGGAAGGTGCTAAAGCTGTTATGAGAGGCCACATAATTTCCTATGCATCTGCTAAAAAAAGAGCAAGGGAAGCACAACAGATGGTTAATTGAAGAAATAAAGAGGATAGAAAACCGACATAGCAAGACAAGTAGTAATGACGACAAAATAGAATTAAAAGAAAAACGTCTTAAATTAGATCAATTACGTACACTAGAAATTGAAAAATTAATGAAGTTCACGGATCAAGAAAATTACGATGGTGGCCCAAAGTTTCTAAAAACCTTGGCATATAAATTAAAAAAACAAATGGAAAGAGTACATATCACAAAACTAAAAACAAAACATGACAAATTAATTATTGACAAAGAACAGATTGCAGAGGAATTCGCCAATTACTATGAAGATTTATATAGAGAGGAGATAAGTGAAAATACAAAATCAATTCAGAATTATTTGAGTAAGATAGAAATGCCAAAGTTAACAGAAGAGAATAACATGGAATTAATAAAAGACATCACATTAGAGGAAGTAAATAAACAAATTCGAGACGTGAAAATAGGAAAAGTTCCAGGTGATGATGGTTACACAAACTAATTTTATAAAGCATTTAAAAATGAATTAACTCCCATACTGGTTGAAGCATATAATCATGCACTACATACAGGAAGATGGGCACAAACTTGGATATCATCTATAATAACTCTTATACACAAAGAGGGGAAGGATGCCACAAGGTGTCCTTCTTATAGGCCCATATCACTACTCAATACAGATCACAAAATAATATCAGCCATATTAGCAAACCGGTTAAAAAAAATAATTGCAGATGTTATAAACATGGACCAAAGACACATGTAGGCTAAAACACGGCCCTATAAATGGCCAAAAATGTGCCTATAAATATCTAAAAACAAGTACAATAGCACATAGAATAAAATAGTATTATGTAGGCTCAAATACCACTCCCCTACTTTCTCTCCCCCCCTCTCTTCTGTGTGTCATGTTTTGTTTTGTATGGAGTATTTTTTTTTTGTATAAGTTTTCTATCATGTTTCTTTTGTTTTTTGTCATGTCTTTTCTTATTTCTCATTTTTTATATGTATAAAATAACAAAAAACAAAAATTGCAATGTAACATGTGAAATAACTGAAGTTATTGTGTTAAGTGGGTACCTTACATTGATGTAGATAAATAATTGCAATAAAGTATATATAAAAAAAAAAAAGATGTTGAATACCCTAAAGTTTTATTGCAGAAATGTCATCTGTAGGCCTAGTGGATGGAATTCAACTTGGTTGCTAGAAGTTGCACTTTGGGCAATTTGCATAATAAGATAATTAACATGAGACACTACAGGTGAATAGGGTAAACATTTTAAATAATAGATATCACCATGACACTTTTTCAGTTGATTACTTATGTTCAGATGAGAAAAAAATGTATTGCATGTTTTTTTCTATTTAATGTTTAGATATGCAAATGAGGACTTCTCATTAAATATGCGCTAACGAACACAATCAGATTGTGTGATAAAGCCAGGCTCAAAATTATTTTTCCAAGGGAAAACACGTATACTTGGGGGTCTGAGTTGGTGAAAACCTTTAAATGAGCTCTAAGCGATGCTGGGTAACGTCACTTTTGTTGACTTTCAAACAAAACAGCGAGCTAGCTACTTCCTGCCCCTCCCTCCCGTGCTGCTCCCGTGCAATTGAAACTCTCCTAAAAGCGCATCTCGTCTGTGATTTGCTGGATACATACAGTTTGTTATGTTTTCATGGGCTAGGTTTGCCAGGTTGTTTTTGTGGCCGTTTTTTGAGCCTGGGCTGTCCTCAGAGATCGCGTTTTTTTACAGTGTATTCAGGACACAGACAGCTAGCGGTTGGTTAGGTGATGTTTGCAGTAAGTGACATAAAATATTTTAGCCTAAAAAATGCATGGCATCGCTTAGAGCACCTGTAAGGAAGCTGGTCAGGAGGCCGTGTTGACCTGTTACACCACGTTGGCCTTCATGGTGCCCATATGAAGAAAAGGATTGATTTTATTCAAGTGGTTAGACTATAAGGCAGGTGTTGCAGTAAAGGATTGATTTTATTCAAGTGGTTAGACTATAAGGCAGGTGTTGCAGTAAAGGATTGATTTTATTCAAGTGGTTAGACTATAAGGCAGGTGTTGCAGTAAAGGGTTGATTTTATTCAAGTGGTTAGACTATAAGGCAGGTGTTGCAGTAAAGGGTTGATTTTATTCAAGTGGTTAGACTATAAGGCAGGTGTTGCAGTAAAGGATTGATCTTATTCAAGTGGTTAGACTATAAGGCAGGTGTTGCAGTAAAGGATTGATCTTATTCAAGTGGTTAGACTATAAGGCAGGTGTTGCAGTAAAGGATTGATTTTATTCAAGTGGTTAGACTATAAGGCAGGTGTTGCAGTAAAGGATTGATTTTATTCAAGTGGTTAGACTATAAGGCAGGTGTTGCAGTAAAGGATTGATCTTATTCAAGTGGTTAGACTATAAGGCAGGTGTTGCAGTAAAAAGTCCAACAAGCTCTTTAATTAAGCAGGTGCATGCAGGCAGGCAGCCTGCCATGCTTTGTAATGGCACAAGCTGAGCCCTGGGGAGTGGGAGTCCTGGGTATTACTGTGGGCTTCAGGGGTTACAGTATGTTGAGACTGGAGCTGTAACCTCGGACAGATTAAGGAGTTAAGTACCCCTTGCAAAAGAACTACAGCATGCACACACACACAATGGGTAATAATTTAAAGGAATCTAGTTGCAGTCTTGTAAATAGTGACCCTGCAAGATCTCTAATAATTGCAAAATCATAGTCTGTGACTTAAAACTCTACTACTTAAGATGTGAGAGGGTCTGAGAATGTAGTCTTTCAAAAATCTTTTCCAAATCTTTCCAAAGTCTGTCAGTGTAAGGAGGGCTTTATCCAACTTGGATCCAACAAGCTCAGTTCAAAACCCAGCATCTATGACGGTGTGGAGGTGCATTAGTGCCACCGGCATGAGCATCTTGCCCTTCTCGCAAGGCACAATCAATTCTAAATTATGTACACAAGGTTTGAGCAACATATACTGCCATCCAGACAATATATTTTAAAGAGAAGACCTTAAATATGTCAGGAAAACCATGGCAAATTAATTCTGCACATATTTGAACAGTGTTTCTCTATAGAGGAAGAGTCCAGGTGCTACGTTCCACATAGATGACAACATAACAGCAAGGAAACAAAATGCAAGTCCTGCGGGTAAAAGAGGCAGCAACTACTGGAAGCACAATATTCCATCAGACAAACTGAAAGCAACAATTCATCCACCATGTTGGGGCTACTGTTTATCTTCTATTCATTCCATATTCTCTCTGTAAAATCAGGTAAGTCTGCTTTCATAGATTATTTAACCAAAACACTACACTATATTGGTAGCCTACACACACTAGGGATTCTGCTAGTGACATTTTGGCATGCAGGCTGTAGTAAGATTGGTACAATTGAGTCAGAATGCCTGCAGTCAGCAGGAAACATCAAATATTGTAACACATTGTAAACGAGTTAATAATATATTTTTCAGATAATGAATGGATTTTTAAATGGATATACATCAATTTCTGAAGCATGGTTTAGTGGAATGACTGTTCCATACGGTCTCGCAAGCAGCCTCCTTCAAATGCGCCGTTGACTGTCAAAATACCGATGCGTTCTTTGACGTCGCGCTTTGCGCCGTTAAAGGGAATGACAGATGTCATTCTCATTGGTTTAAATGATGTTACGCCCCAAACACACCCATGACTGATTAAGAAACCTAGGAACACCATGTGCTCGACGTTTGATAATGAAAACACTCCCACTGTGGACTGGACATCCTACTAAATTTGAATAAGCTTTTGACTAGTGACCATGCGCTTTAAACTGTCATGATAGGTCCCAGCATCCCTCTTACTGATTATGCCAGAAAATGGCATCGACTACAAGCACAAAGTCATCACAACTAATAGTAGATGATGCTACATGGCTTCACATGCCAGACATAATCAAGTTCTTAGAGAAATAACTGGGAATTTGTTCTCTGAAAGGCTACCATATCAAATAATAGAGGGGAAGTCCCTCCTCCCTTTTTGGAATGCTACTGCCTCAGAGTGTACAGTATTAGGTCAGTTAACTTAAAGGTGTAGGTAGGTAGGCTAGGTTATAGCATTCAGACTAGACTCCATTCACCAAGTTTATTCACCTTTTCTTCTACAGGTTTGCATTCTTTGTTGCTGTTTCATATATATTTAGTGGGTGAGACTCCATTCCCAGAATCCCAGACTTTGTTTATGCTGGATGACATTCAGATTGGATACTACAACTCAAAAGACAACAAGTTTGTACACAGAGGCATGAATGGTCTGGAGAGAACACCTGATGCCATAGAACTGGAACTAGCTCCTAAATTGAAATTGAATCATGAACGTATGAAAAATAAGGTCTCTTATCTGAGACAGATTCTGAACCACACAAACAGTGAGTCAAAATAGATATACAATAAATAACAATAAATGTTAGAAATAAACTGATAGTGATGCAGCAGTTCAGAACTAATAATGTGGATTTTAGTGTCTCAACATCTGTCTTTCTTGTGCTTTCTTAGGTATTCATGTTCTACAGAGAGCTGCAGGATGTCAGTTACAGGAAAATGACGACGTAGGAATTTACTTGAGCAAAGACGCATTCAACGGGGAGGCTGGAGATGTCCGCTATTACAATCCACAAAATGACAGCCTTCATTCTGACTGGGTGTGGCCAGAAGCAATGGACAATACATGGCCTGGGGGTGTGCATATAGCTTATACATGGCCTGGGGGCATATAGCTTATACATGGTACCATGACCTCTGCATTGAACGCCTGAAAACACACTTGGCCAAAGAAAAGAATCGTATTTTTAAAAAGAGTAAGATATATATATATATATATATATATATATACTCACACTCTGGACATATTTAGATTGGGTATGGATTGCATTTTTCTTCTTTAACGGTGATCCATTTTAAGGATGACTCATATCATGATTATTTTTTTCCATTATTATGCACTTCACTTTTAACCATTGTATGCTTGTATTTACAATTACTCTTCGCTCCTTGAATGACCCCTGTGTTTGAAATGTGCTAAATAAAACCTGTCTTGACTTGACTATGTTTCATAGTGAAGCCCAGAGTCAGGCTCCTCCAGAAGACACTCCCAGACTCTGGAGGGGCCAAAGTGACCTGCCGGGCCACTGGTTTCTACCCCCGTCACATCAACCTGACCCTGCTCAGAGACGGCCAGCCTGTGTCTGACCACCAGATGACTGGGGGGGAGCTGCTACCTAATGGAGATGAGACGTACCAGATGAGGAAGAGCCTGGAGGTCAGCGCAGAGGAACTAAGAGAGAAACACCAGTACTCCTGCACAGCTGAACACCTCAGCCTGGACAACAAGCTGGACATCAGTTTAGGTATTATTGGTTTACAAATATGGAATGTTGGATGTATGTTTTGTAGTGTAGTGTGTAGTTTTAGTATCAGGTGTACAGTTGTGTTTAGTTTTGATGTCTGTGTCTGTCATACTCCTGTACTCGGGATACTTCTGGAAGACAGAACTGACTCTCTCTCTCTCTCTCTCTCTCTCTCTCTGGGCAGATCATGAGTGGGATTCAGTCACCACATCCATTGTGCCCTCCGTGCTTATTGCTGCTGGGTTAGTGTGTCTTGCTGGAGTCGTTGCCTTTATCATATGGAGGAGGACCCACACAGGTGAAATAGCTCTTACTGATTTCACTTAAAGACTGAGACACATAGGTTATCCATATCATACAAATACAATCATAATTAAATTAATTATTAAACATTCAATGCAGCTAAAGTTTTGATGAAGTCCAGACCTGGCTATTGAACTGGTAAACTGTGGCAAATCAATGGCATTGTGCTGATTGGAAATCCCCAGAGGCTCATTGTGTGTACAGTTGATATTTGTGTATCATCAGAACAGTACAACTGCTCATACAATGAGCCTCTAGGTATTTAACTCGGACAGATGGTAAAAAATAGCCATGACACAACAGTGAAATCAATATTGTGAGATTTTTTATCTGCTTATAAAATTGTCAGATACACACTATATGTAAAATTCATGCACACAAAAAAAAAGCTCTGGCCATTTTACCAGCAGTTTAGCCCAGTGCCAGAAAAGACAACAACACTTGTTTATTCCCTGAATGGTATGACTGTAATCACCTGTCCTGTTTTGTACATGCTATTACCTGAATGGTATGACTGTAATCACCTGCCCTGTTTTGTACATGCTATTACCTGAATGGTAGGGCTGTAATCACCTGCCCTGTTTTGAGACAAATGGTTATGAACGGTGTTTCAGGTCGAGGCTCACAGACCTCTCTGCAAGTGAACACAGACGCTTCAGGTGAGTGTGCCAGAAATTAAAGACAGTTTTCTCATTCCGTACATTTTGTTCATAACTACAAGTGATGAACTTGTTATCAACAAATTACGTAGAAAAAATATAGTAATACCATCGTTAATGTACCATGCTGTCAAAAAAGTTCTAAATTAATGAATTTTGAAGTTTTGAAGACTTGAATTTAAGCTTGTCTGATTTCAAATGCCACCTGTAACTCAGATGTAAAATACCGTGAAAATCACACAGGCATGTAATTTATGTTGGTTTAGATGACCAAATATTATCAATACATAACTTTTAATACTAAGTTTTTATTGTTAAAGTAGCATGATAATGTTTTGGTCCTGTCCTCCCGCGAAACCTGACCAAACACGTTTTACTCATAGCCTATGCTGTCGGTCGCATTATCATTGTCTTATCATGCATTTTGTCAAAAGACTTTGAATAACTTTGTTAAGAGTTCAGTTGCTAGTCGTGACGTTTTTGGAAGTACAGAATTTGTGTGTTTGTAGCACAAGTAAATTACTGAATGCCCTCCTGTATTTGGCCTGAAAGGTAAACACTGCTCCGAAACATTAGGTGACGTGGTCACTCACTACAATGGGCATTTTACATGCCCATTTAAGGTATATAAGGTAGATATACACTGGAATATTTCCGTAAGGGCCTTTTACATATTGACAAACATTGATAATAACATGTATATGCCTGTTAATGGTGAAAATAAGCAATTTATTTCAACATAGCATATTCAGCCCATGGGTTACACTGCAGAGTCATCTGATTTATTTCAACATAGCATATCTGACGATGGTATCCAACATGGCTCCCATGATTTGAGTTGGCCAAACTCTCCCTACATACGGCTCTGACACTACTGTACACACACATACAACTGTGTACAATCACAGTGGAAAGTGAAAAGGAAAAAAAAGATCTGTTTATCAATGCTGGCAAACTGACAATACAAACAAAGATCACAAGAGCACAGAACTTTGTACACTTAGCCTTACACTTTAGCATGGATAGGGTCCCTACAGACAAACCAAAGTATTGTAAACTTTGAACGTGTACAAAGAGGTTATAACAAGACCTGTTTCTGAAGAAGGCGCATTGATTGACTTCGAATTCCAGTAGCGTCAAATTAGGGTGCGCGTTTGATCTTGCAGCGCTGCACAGATCTGGCTGAATCTTACTGTTATTCAAAGATAAGACACAACGTCAAGTTCTCTAACTTTTAATGACCACCGTCATCCACACTCGCTCATGATCTTCACACAATCAACATCCGGTTCCTATACAATAACAGTCCCTAGGTGTTTTCTACACAATAAAAGTTCCTAGGTGATTTCATAGTAAATACAACAAATTATATTTCACAGTTAACAAACTCACTCTCTTCTTAAAATAAAAATAAAAAATGTAAACCCTGAGGCTTTCCAATAAAGTGAACATAATAACAGTGCAAAACAATTTACCTTTTAACAGTATTCAAGTACCATGTTGTTATGAATAAGAGTACAACAAAAACTCTAATCTATATATTTTAGTCAAGTTTCCAGTGTCCCTCACTCAGTGCTTTCAGCAACTGTTCAGGTGAGGCCCCCTTTTTGGTTAAGCAGTCTGCAAGTTGTTCTTTTGTGTTGTTCCACAGAACACGCTCAATTTTCTGTGTTTGGATAAGCTCCTTGATACTACTCACTTCCAGGCGAAGTCTCTTCTCAGAGACAGACTTTGTGGACTTAAGTGCATCAACAAGTGAATAATTGTCAGTTACACAGATTAAAGGTGGAGCACGCTCGGCACCCCCTGTGGCCAATTCAGAAAACAGTGTAGCAAGAAAAATGGCATTATCTATTCCCTCAGACATTGCTAAAGTTTCTCCAGCAAGCGTGCTTCTCACCACTCTCTTAACTCTCTTAGACTGCCAAGAAAGTGGTGAAAATTTGGTGACTCAGGTGCCCTCCTTTAGTGCCCCGATCTGTGAGGTTTCCAAACGAGGCATCACTGAACACTACAATCTTGAGAGCACGGTCTCTACCCAAATGGTGAAAGATTAAACCTACTTTCTTGGACTTCAATTTGCACACTATTCTGTTTGCTTCATGTATTGTTTGCACTGTTGCATTTTTAAGCTTAGAAGCTAGGTAGCTGGCATCAAACAAGACGTCTGGCCTGGTCTGCCTCGCTACCCAGAGAATCTGACCTATCTTTGACCTGAGTTGATCCTTTTCCTCTTCACAAAGAGAAGAGTCATGTTGCACGGCTCGTGAAGGAGCCACATGTATTGGCTGCATGTGTTGAATGTAGTTCTCCTGGTGTATTTGCACAGTTTTGTCAACAGTTACAATGTCTATCCCCACATAACAGAAGTTGTCATGTCCCTCACGTCCAACTTGAAATACCGACGTAAGGTGGGGTATTACTGTATTGGAGAAACTGTCTGTGCCTCCCCAAATTAAGTAATCTACGTGACAGGCAAGTACCCCACTCACATTGCAGTCCTGATCTGTCCAATAGAAAACAGCTGGATCGACCATGGACATCTTGCCTCCTGCTTTCAGCACTATTTCCTTCACCCTGTTGTACCAGTACAGGGAAGCATCTGCCAGCCCATACACACACTTTCTGAGCTTCCATAATTTTCCAGTACAGTCTGCTTCGGAGGGAGGTCTGATGTAGATGTCACGTGACAGTTCAACTCCCTGTAGGAATGCAGCTTTTATATCCATAGAATGTAGGGTCCATTGTCTTTGACAGATAACAGCCAAAAGTAGTCGAAGCGACTCTGTAGCACAAGTTGGTGAATCCTTTTGCAGTTCTGACATTTGTAATTCTTCAAAACCTCTAGTCACCAACCTTGCTTTTGGTACCAATCCAGTGGGTGTTTCTTTAAGGGTGCATACCCATCTGGTGCTAATGCGCTTTTGTCCTTCATCTTGAACAATTTCAAACACATTGTTATCTCTCCAATTCTTCATCTCTTCCTGTTTAGCTATGTCAAATGATAGATCTTTTGTGATCAACACATCCTCACTGTTATCTGTGGTATTATACCTAACATCAGCAATAATGGATTCTATCTGAAGGTTCTCCAACTTTGATATATCAACTGCATCTGTCTTTCCTGCAACATTGCTTGGCTCAATGAATAGCAGATTGTACCAGCTTTTGTATTTGCCTGTAGATTTGCCAGCACGCCCAAGAACTTCTGCTCTGTGTAAAGTCCCACTGTGGGCATCTCTGTAATTTAGAACTTGTCCTGTTTTCAGATGGACGTCAGCTTTCTGTTCTTTGTCATTACGTGTCTCCATACCATCATTTGTCGGCTGTGTTTTGTGTGTGTCAGTGTTTGCTCCGGTTTCTGTGTCCTCCATGTCGCTATCATGTTGCTCATCATCTTCCATGTTCACTTTCCTAAGTCTGAGGTAGTGCACCCTAACACATGTTCCTCCGTGCCTGACAAACACTACTGCTCCATCCTGACCAATTACAACTCCTGGTCCTTTCCATTCTGTACAGTCAACTCTCTTACAGTGCACTCTGTCACCCATTTCGTATCTCTCATCTGTGCTGCGTAGTTGTTTACGCAGAGCTCTCCTTATTCTCTCCGAACACTCTGCCTCTGTAAATGCTTTCCTTGCTGCATGTAAAGCGGAGATGTGTTTTGCTACCCACTCACTTCTTGTGGTGCCCTCTAAAGCTGGGGGCTTGTCAATCAGCACTGAGGGCAAGTTGGGATTCTGCCCAAACACCAACTGATGAGGACTGTAACCGTGAACATTTTGCATGGTATTCTTCGCCATAAGCGCCCAGTCTAATGCAGTGTCCCAGTCACAGCCGTTACTTGTCCTCACTTTCATGATGATCTCAGTCAGCGTTTGATTGTGTCGCTCTATCAGTCCATTGCTCCATGGGCTGTATGCAGCTGTTGTTTTTACTTCTATGTTAAAGTTTTCTGCCATGTCTCTAACCTCATCATTGTTGAACTCTCCCCCATTATCGCTGAATAGTTTCTGAGGTGGGCCATGCACACTTATCCAGTCATGAATAAAGTGTTTAACTATTTCAGATCCTTTCTTTGTGGTCAAAAGGCTTCCTGCACTAAATCGTGTGAATTGATCAATAATGTGGAGATACCAAAGACCTGGCTCAAGCTCATGCAGATCTACTGCCACGGTTTCATTGTGCTGTGATGCTAGTGGAAGACCATCAGCAGGCCTTGGTTTTGTCCTACTGTATCTCTGACACGTCTCACATTCACTGACAATTTTCTGAAGAATGATGGCACATTCTGCATCTTTAGTGCCTGAGCTAGATAGAAGCCTCAGCAATCTGTCAGCAGAGGCATGACCAAATTGTCTATGAAGCTTCACTAGGATTTTTTGTTTTTCAACTTTGTTCATTTGTTCTGAAATGGACAGAATTTCCTCATCACATTGCTTTTCTGTGTCCTTATTGCTGTCTTCATTTGAAGCAACACCCTCAGCAGCTACAAGGATATGGTCATCACTTGGCATGGTTTTGCCCTCTTTGTCCATAATGTTCACACAGTAATGACCAGAGCCCGTAAAATCCAGCTTTACAGGTTGACTGAACATCACTGCACTGTCATTTTCCATATCCAGCACAGTCCCCGCTTTTTTCATGGATGCCTTGCTCAAAAGCAGTGGAATCTTTGCTGGAACTATTTCAGTCTCAATGCTGCACTTCGTTTGGCCTATCTTAGCAGGAATTTGCAGTTTTCTGGTGGAATGGACCACTTTTCCATCACCAAACTTAAATGGTCTATTACTGCATTGCTCTGTCTTCTTCAGACTCTCTAATTCCTTATGGCTTAGTCCTGCGATATAGCTATCTAGCCATTCTTCTCCACACACGGTACGTGTGCATGCTGTATCTATTATTGCAGAGCCAAAACATTCAGTTAAAAAAATCTCTGCGTCTGTTGGTGACTCTTTAGTAAAGAGAGTGATATTGCACTCTTCAACGTTGTCAGTCTCACAGTGGGTACATTTTATTTGCTCACCCTTGTGTGGGCAGTCTTTAGCCCAGTGGAACGTACTTTGGCAAATGGCACACTTTGATCTGCGCCCATACCTGTCCAAAGGGTTAGTGCCAGGCAGAGGTGTCTTTTGCTGTTCATTTTTGGACCACGTCTTGCCCCTCTGACGTCTTTGCTCTGTTGTGACATATGCAGCTTCCTGATTTATTCCCATAGGGTACACAAACGTTTTCCCTCCAAAAATCCTTTTCAGTGCGGACTTCATTGAAGCAAAAGTCAAATCTGTACACGCTGTTAAAGCTAACTGTCGGTCTTTTACTTCCAAGCATGCAGTATCTAGTAGTTTGAAGGCTAAAACTGCATCGGGGAGCTCCATTTTATACTTGTGCATCATTGAGTATCGCTGTTCAAATTCAATGATGTAGTCCGCCATGGATAAACTACTGTCCCTTATAATTCGATCAAAGTTTGAATATGCCTCATACGTTCTGTCTTTTTCCTCTTTGAGAAACAATCCATCAAGTTTTTCTTTATTAAAGTCAGCATGCCAGTGTCTTTATTAAAGTCAGCATGCCAGTGTCTTTATTATTCATCGAAGGTCGGCGGAACTTTATAATTGCTAACCATCCTCTGCTACCAATGTTATTCAAAGATAAGACACAACGTCAAGTTTTAATGACCACCGTCACCCACACTCGCTCATGAACTTCACACAATCAACATCCGGTTCCTATACAATAACAGTCCCTAGGTGTTTTCTACACAATAAAAGTTCCTAGGTGATTTCATAGTAAATACAACAAATTATATTTCACAGTTAACACTTACAATACAAACATGCCTCACGTTCAGCCTGATCTACACAACGCTGAATCTTACAATACAAACATGCCTCACATTCATTCATTCTCTAGCTCTCCATTCACTGAGACTGGCTCTATGAATGGGAAACAAAGTGAGGGCAGCCTGCCCCTCAAACGATAACAAAACACTTTGTGGGGTTTGGTCTTTGGTTCAAATGTAATGACAGAGTGTGAGGGGTGTATCCATACTGAAGCTTCTGTCCCAGAGTCTATATTTCCTCACTGAGTACATACAGGAAATAAGTATTTACATAGTCAATAGGCTTTGAGTTCTGTAGTCAGTTTTTTGTTGGCCATCGCAAAAGCAGATTAATTGATCAAGTTTGTACCCCTTTGCGTAAATTTCTCATGTTTAATTGAATAAAACATTATACTAGCATACTCACAGATTAGTCTTGTGTGAATTTTATTCAGTACATTTTCATGTGAGTACACACACACACAGGTGTATTTTCATTTTGTCAATGTTTGTTGTGTTTTTAGGGTGTGAGTATAGTGTTGCAGGTAGCAGGTGCTGTCATGTTTGGATTCACTGATCCCACAGCTGCCCTCTTCCACCTCCTAACTAAGAGTGTGTGAAGACTGATCACATGACCCACCTACAGCATATACTCTATTAGAAGGTCCCAAACGTTCCCATGCTCTGGAAAAGTATGTGGAAGGGAATGTGTGAAGGACAGCAGGATGCTATGGTGAAGGAGAGGACTAGGCCTAGGACACAAGAGGCTTTCAGCTGTTGATGTGAATGTGAATGTGTGAAGGACAGCAGAATACTATGGAGAAGTGAAGGACTAGCACACAAGTGGGCTTCAGGTTCTATTTAGTGACGTCATCTCATGATAGAATTACAGATGTTTCTATTCTGGTTCTATTTAGCGACTCGTGATGAAATGACAGATGAACAGGCCATGTGATTCATCTGCATTCATATAACTTACTGACCTCATACCATTCACTTGCTGTTTTAAACACTATGCAGCAATTTGACCTTTTGTGGTGTCAAGAATGAACAGATTTTGATGTTTTATGGACATTTTCATATGGTCAGACGCATACCTTGGCGTTTTCCTGGACAGTAGCGTTTCATTCTCCCACCACATCACTAATGTCTGTTGGTCTCCTGGACAGTAGCGTTTCATTCTCCCACCACATCACTAATGTCTGTTGGTCTGCGCTTTTTCCCCTCAGGAACGTCTCCAGACTGCACCCTGCACTCAAACAACGCTCCGCTGAAGTGCTCGTCAACACCCTCGTACATCACACAACGCTCCACTGAAGTGCTCGTCAACACCCTCGTAACACCACACAACGCTCCACTGAAGTGCTCGTCAACACCCTCGTAACACCTTTCATCAACTACTGCACTGCAATCCTGACAGGCATCCCAAACAAACTCATCCATCGCCTCCAACTCATTCAACACTCTGCAGCACGGATCATCACCCGCACAAAGTTCTCCCAACATGTTACACCTCTCCTGATAGAGCTGCACTGGCTCCCTGTCTCTCAACAGATCAACTTTGCACCCAAACTGTGGAACTCACTCCCCTCACACATCCGCACTCTCCTCTCCATCTCACAATACAAACCGGCTCTTGAAACCCACCTTTTCTAGATAGCTTATGGACTTTAATGTGCCTTTTACTACCACTATGTTTTTAATTAGTGTGCTGATTATTATTATTTTCCACTGTGTTAACTCTACTCTGTGTTAACTGTAAAGTGGCCTTGGGTACTCTGAAAGGCACTATGTAACAAATAAACAGTATTATTATTATTATTACTTTGCACTATAAAAGCAATAGATAGAACTAGGTAGAACTCATTTCTTGAGTTGCCTTTTTGTATTGTCCATTGCTACCTAGTGGCCACATATTTTTTGTTTGTCTACATTAAAAACGGATAATCTGCTCTCTGCCTCAGACACACACACACACCGCACACACATTATGCTGACACGTACTGTACACATTTCTTGTAACGTCTTTAAATGTAAATGTGTAAATGTAAAGTTTTCCTTACTTTGGTTTTAGTCACAACAATGTAATGAAAATGCAACCAAACAGAATAAAGATACAGGATTCCTGCAGTTATGAATTGATGTAATAATGTATTGTCATATTGGTGAAAAAGGCAAAGAACATCTTTTTGTCATGATGTTGCAATATTATTCTTATTCTGTGTGGATTTCTTGAGTTGATACCAATGTCTGTTCAATTCCATGTTAATAGTCACAATCTAAATATGTAGAGAAACAAATGTTAATGCTTTGAATACTTATTTCCCCATCATATGCAGCTAATAAACATATGAGCATTGATAACATGATTCTTACATTGAAAACATTTATTATACAACACCAGTTACATTTTTTGTATTTAGAGAAGTGAATTTGTAAAATGTATTACTTCAAATATGAATGTGATGAAATCTGCACACAAATGAGAGGAAGAGACAAATGAGATGTTTGACAGCCCTGATTTACACATAAAGATGATTAAACACATATGATGATGTTGCCCAATCATCACTAATAATATAACAAACAACACAAAAACAATTCATACACACACTTCATCCATACACACACACACACTTCATCAATACACACACTTCATCCACACACACTTCATCCATACACACACTTCATTCATACACACTTCATTCATACACACACTTCATCCGTACACACTCTTCATACACACACTTTCTATGTAAGATGGTGAACATATGAAGTTTACTGACATGTGGCTGTTTTAAACGGTAATTGTATGAACCTTAGCGGTCGCTACAGCTACAGGCTTTGAGACGACACCAGTTGGAGAATGTGATGCATGTTGGGAACTGTAGGTTATCAGTGTAAATGCTATGTGGAGTTATGTGTAGTGAATCAGTGCTCACGAACAGTGAGTTTGGTGAAAGCAAGACCTTCACTTTTCACAAATACAATGAGACGGATTCATTAGAGTCTGTGTATTTGTAGATGTTTCCAGTTTGGACTGTTCCTCAGCTCACTGAACAGAGGTCAGGGGAACTGATGCTCCAGGCTGTAGGAGGAGGAAGAGAAGAACACTTCATCAGATCAGCTGAAGGACACACAGAGACCAACGAGGGAAACTGTTATCACCTCATGTGTAAATGCTGGACATACAGTTAACAACATAAAACATAGAAATGCACATTAACCCCTTACTGTACATGAGAATGAGTTATTATGAACATTAACCCCTTACATGAGAATGAGTTATTATGAACATTATCCCCATATATGAGAATGAGTTATTATGAACATTATCCCCTTACATGAGAATGAGTTATTAATATATGCAGTGGCAGTCCCAGCTTATGATGTCCTGGGCACCCAAACATTATTTTGTAACAATTTCACATTAGCAGCACGGGCTCCTGCAGAGTAGCCTATAGGGCCCCCACTCCCCACACAGGGACACATGATTGACATGACATGCAAATGAGCGATAGAAAACTGATTGGCGCAAATGAGAGCTGCAAAATAGCGAGGGCTCATGCCGGCCTCGACAAGATGTCGCCCATGCTGCCCATATGAGGAACGGAAAGAAAGAAAGAGCAAAAACATACAACGTCAACTTCACTGATAGCAGCTCAGCATCTGGTCTTGTGATACTCACTCTAGTGTCTCCAGTTTACAGTTGGGATCCTCCAGAAGAGAAGAAAGATGCTTCACTCCTGAGTCTCCTGCTTTATTCCCACTCAGCCACAGCTCTCTCATGTGTGAGGGGTTTGATCTCAGTGCTGATGAGAGAGCTCTGAAGCCTTCATCTCCAATACTGCAGTATGACAGACTGTAGAGAGAAGCAGGAGAAATACTACATCTTCATTTCCTTTTGGACAATCAACATTACGGACACCTTACAATAATGTGTTAAATACGGTTGTGTGTATAAATAATTTGTACACAGGGATGTGTGTGTGTGTGTGTATGTGTGTGTGTGTTGCGTTTGCCATTCACTCCCTCCCTCACCCCACACAGAGTAAGTGTGTGTGTGTGTGTGTGCGTGTGTGTGTGTGTGTGTGTGTGTGAGAGAAAGAGACTGAGTGAGGGAGAGAGTGAGTCATAGGTGAGTGAGTGAGTGAGTGAGTGATTGAGTGTGTGTGTGTGTGTGTGTGTGTGTGTGTGTGTGAGTGAGACAGAATGACAGAGTGAGGAAGTGAGTGAGTCACATGTGTGTGTGTGTGTGTGTGTGTGTGTGAGGTAGTAACTGTGTGTGTGTGTTGCGTTTGCCATTCACTCCCTCCCTCACCCCACACAGAGTAAGTGTGTGTGTGTGTGTGTGTGTGTGTGAGAGACAGAGAGACTGAGTGAGTCATAGGTGAGTGAGTGAGTGTGTGTTTGTGTGTGTGTGTGTGAGTGAGACAGAATGACAGAGTGAGGAAGTGAGTGAGTCACATGTGTGTGTGTGTGTGTGTGTGTGTGTG
>NC_055964.1:35360849-35490849 GCF_018492685.1 Alosa sapidissima | reverse complement strand
TTAAGAATAACATTAACCGATTTCATGTGAATGAATAAATACTTGTTGTTGTGTGAGAAAAAGAGAGAAAAAACAGCAACTCAGCATTTGGTCTTGTGATACTCACTGTAGTGTCTCCAGTTTACAGTTGGGATCCTCCAGAAGAGAAGAAAGATGCTTCACTCCTGAGTCTCCTGCTTTATTCCCACTCAGCTGCAGCTCTCTCATGTGTGAGGGGTTTGATCTCAGTGCTGATGCAAGAGCTCTGAAGCCTTCCTCTCCAATACTGCAGTATGACAGACTGTAGAGAGAAGCAGGAGAAATACTACATCTTCATTTCTTTTTGGACAATCAACATTACGGACACCTTACAATAATGTGTTAAATACGGTTGTGTGTATAAATAATTTGTACACAGGGATGTGTGTGTGTGTGTGTGTGTGTGTGTGTGTGTGTGTGTGAGGTAGTAACTGTGTGTGTGTGTTGCGTTTGTCATTCACTCCCTCACCCCACACAGAGTAAGTGAGTGTGTCAGTGGTGTCAGTGGTGTGTGTGTGTGTGTGTGTGTGTGTGTGTGTGTGTGTGTGTATGTGTCGAGTAGCACTTAAGTCGCAAAAACAGTTGACTTGCGATTCCACTCAAAAGACTTCTGACTTGACTCGGACTCGAGCTTCGAGACTCGTGTACAAGCTGTATTGCTGTATCATGCAGTTATTGCTTTTTATGGAGATTTACGCATGTATTGCTATTTTATTTTATTAGTGCATGTACTTTGGGAAACGTATGATGAGCTGCATGTCCCCTTTGCCATAATGTGCAACGTAACGCATGCGCTATGTGCGCACTCACAGATAAACAAATGCAGTGACCATGGTGACCACTAGCCCTCCCGGAGTAGTGCCTTTTATCATTAATAAACTTTCTGTTACAATAACTTTGTGCACAGTGGAAATAAGCGAACAGCTACATGCCAGGTGTGTGGCACCAGGATAAATGATGCCGGTTCAACAATGTCTAATTTCATCAGGCATCTCAAAACGCACCCAGATTGGTCAGTCACTTACTAATGTGGAAGAGACCTTAAACATACAGTATATCGTCACGGTAACAAGCTAACCAACACACAGTGTTGTGCTAACAGGCAGATAGCATCTTCATAATCGGCCATATGATGTGATAAACTTCGGTTAATGCTCCAAGGGGCCAGAGGAATATGTTAAGTAGCAGAAGATTAGACTATACAATGTCCTAAATTGGAGACCCAATGTCAGTTCTGGATATAAACATCCCAATGTGACAATGTTCACATCCATTTCTGATCCTCAGCCCATCCTTTCACAGACAACAAAAAGGTCAAAACTACAATCATCTCAACACTCTCATTCAGCAGGTAATGAAAGAAAACTGATTCAGCCTACAGCAATGGCCCTAAATCACTGAAATAGGGTCGCTGGATGAAAGGGAGTCGGCTCAACACACAACAATCTAATGTATACATACATTTCACAAAACTGCAAGGACATAGAATAGTGTGCGTATGTGTGTGAGGGTGTATGTGTGGAGTTACTGTAAGATCACCAAACTTGACAAATGAAAGAGTTTGTGTGTGTGTGTGTGTGTGTGTGTGTTTGACTGAGTGAGTGACCCGTTACATGTGAATGAGTCCATATGTGTGTATAAGTATATGTGATCAGGTCAGGATTACATTACATTACATTACATTACATTACATTTGGCTGACGCTTTTTTAACCAAAGCGACTAACAACATGGTAAACAGTAAGTTTTAGAACAATTCTCACAATTTTAGGACAGTTTAAAAAAACATTAGAGTACAGTAAGAATAAGTGCGTCGGTGAGTGCTGTTTTTAACAGTTACTTGTCAGTTTAAAACGGCTGGTGAGTGCTAGGATCAGTAAGACTTGTTGTAAGTGTTGCTATGAGAGTAGATGTTCTCTAAAGAGCTGGGTCTTCAGGAGTTTTTTGAAAGTGGAAAAGGATGTCCCTGCCCTTGTAGGAACTGGCAGTGTGTTCCACCAACGAGGAACAACAGATGAGAAAAGTTTGGATTGGTTTG
Organism: Alosa sapidissima; assembly: GCF_018492685.1. NCBI lineage: Eukaryota > Metazoa > Chordata > Actinopteri > Clupeiformes > Clupeidae > Alosa > Alosa sapidissima. The sequence continues at coordinate 35,488,794 of NC_055964.1, read as the reverse complement.
AGCGTACCGGTGGTAGAGCTAGACGTCGTTCGTCAGAGGAGCGCAGCGGTCTGGAGGTAGTGTAAGTCTGTATGAGGGCATTCAAGTAGGTGGGAGCAGAACCGGAGACTACTTTGTAGGCAAGCGTTAGAGACTTGAATTTGATGCGGGCCGCCATAGGTAGCCAGTGTAGCTGGATGAGCAGCGGGGTAACATGTGCCCTTTTGGGTTGGTTGTAGACCAGGCGCGCCGCCGCGTTCTGGATCATCTGAAGTGGTTTCACTGCGCAGGCTGGGAGACCTGTCAGGAGGGCATTGCAGTAGTCGAGTCGTGAGATGACTATTGCCTGAACCAGAAGTTGGGTAGCATCTTGAGTCAAGTAAGTCCTGATTTTCCGTATGTTGTAGAGTGCGAAACGGCATGTGATGCCGTGTGACGGCATGGGATCACGACTAATTGCAATCACCTGGGCGTGCGGGCTGGGGGTCATGGGTACGTAACTTCCTTCCCGACAAACACAAAAGAAGCTCTCCCAAATTGTTTGGTACGCAAGTTGCTTGTCGCTGGTCGGTACAAACCGCGCACTTCATGCTGGGTTTTGGTTGCGAACAACTCCCTCGTTGTGGTCTGGACTGTCATCTCCTCCCTACTCCTGTTTCCCTGTGACTACCAATGCGAATGCTGAACGTGGAGCTGACACACTTCCCTCCTCTGCTCCTGTTCCCCTGGGCTAGCTCGCATTGTGGAAAAGGCCGAGATCACAGCTGGCTGTCTATCACAGTTTGACCACTGTTTTCCCCCATTAGAGTTTCTTTTGGTATTAGTCAGTGTTAAACTAACAGCACGTCAAAGTTGGATGTACGGTATGCTTGTTTGTGTTGGTTTATTTTCTTTGTGTTGTATGCTTGTCTGAGTGTGATACACTGGTGCATTTACACTGTTTGCCAGGGTCTGTTACACGACAAGGTGTAGTGCTGTTGCCATCCCTGAGCTCATATTAGCAGCCAGTTAGCGATTTCAGACTGTTACTCCGAGGCTATTGAGACTTATCCCTCCCCCCGGCACTATTAGTTTTTAATGGGTTCTTGTAACCCCTGACTTAGCTTATCCACACGGGAGACTGTTACTCCTGGGGCATAGGGGTCTATCTATGCCCCAGGTGGTATTAGTTCATATTGAGTTCTTTGTGACTCCCAACCTAGTTTCTCCACACAGTAGACTGTTACTCTTGGGCCATAGGGGTCTATGTCCCAGGTAGTATTAGTTCATTATAGCTTCTGCTATTCATTATAGCTGTATCGGTAGCACTCCACTGGCGCTGAATAGCGTGTTTGTCTTGTTTTTGTTTTGTCTTGTATTGTTTCCTTTATTGAATGCCCCCTCCTTCCCCCTGTTTGCTAGTATGGCCTGCTAGGTCTATCAGGTAACACAGTTAAGGTACTCTAGGACTGCCGCCTTCCCCTAGTTTGCGGTGAGGGCACATTCTAGTGGTTGAGCGTGTACTGAACACCTATTTATACTCGTTTGGGTTGTATTTAGAAAGCTTGAGTGTTACACTTGTGTTTGTGTGTGTGTATGGCCATAGATCACTTTTGGGGCTGGGCAGCCATCCGAGGGTTACTGTACCTGTGTTAATTCAGGCCGTGTAGCAGCCACCAATCCACTGGGCATTTAATTTATGGTTATGTGTATTACATTTTGTTTTCTTTGATTATTTTGTGTTGTGTATTGTGATTTTGTTTTTATCGGATTTACCTACTGTACGCCCCTGCCATCCGTTTTAAACAAAGAAAAGAAATAATAAATATAACATTGTTTATACTACTGCCTCTGTCCTCATCCATTTAGTTGGATAAACCTGAGGGCCCTGTCACATATATATACTCTTTTGATCCCGTGAGGGAAATTTGGTCTCTGCATTTAACCCAATCCGTGAATTAGTGAAACACAGCACACAGTGAGGTGAAGCACACACTAATCCCGGCGCAGTGAGCTGCCTGCAACCACAGCGGTGCTCGGGGAGCAGTGAGGGGTTAGGTGCCTTGCTCAAGGGCACTTCAGCTGCGGCCCACTGGTCGGGGCTCGAACCGGCAACCGTCCGGTTACAAGTCCAGAGTGCTAACCAGTGGGCCACGGTGTGTGTTTCTGTGTGAGAGAAAGAGCTTTTTTCACCATAAATTCCTTGCTTACAGTCACATATTACTGTCAAAGCATGTGTGAATTGTTTTAAAACAATGGTTTGTTTGTGTGTGTGTGTGTGTGTGTGTGTGTGTGTGTGTGTGTGTGTGTGTGTGTGTGTGTGTGTGTGTGTGTGTGTGTGTTTGTGTGCGCACAGAACTGCTTTGAACACACTGCAAAGACTACTGTGAAGTACCATATACTGTACATACAACAGTTTCTGAAATGTGATGTCATGTGCCAGTGTGAAGCTTATGTCCATTCACTGCATTATCATTACTGAAACATCAGAGCATCTTACAATGAAACAGCCTCACTGTAGTGATCACACAACACTCTATACATTTCACCAAACTGCACTGTGTGTGTGTGTGTGCGTATGTGTGTGAGTGTGCATGTGTGGAGTTAAGATCACCAAATTTGACATACGAAAGAGTTAGTATGTGTGTGTGTGTGTGTGTGTGTGTGCGTGCGTGTGTGTGTTTGTGTGTGTGTGAGAGAGAGTGACCGAGTGAGTGAGTCACAGGCGTGTGTGTGTCTGTGTGTGAGCAAGTGTGTGTGTGTGTGTGTGTGTGTGAGTTTGCGTGCGCACATAACTGTTTTGAACACACTGCAAAGACTACTGTGAAGTACCATATACTGTATAACAACCAGGCTTGGAATTTCACCATTTTAGGGGCAAGGCCACTTGGCCTTCAGTTGGGCATATTTGGTTGGGGGGCACAAAAGCCGCATGTCATGGCACCAAGGCTAAAGTTAACTATATAGTATTAGGCAAAATGATCAAAGCTGTATTTAGTCTATTCACAGCAGTAGACCTGTATCACTGTATGAAAAAAAAAACATGAAACATGACACATTACATAGAACTGTACATCATCTGATCATCTAATATTTACAGATATCTAGGCTATATTAAACATTTATTTTATATTTGGCCTGTTATGAAATCATGTTTTGAACAATTTAGGCACAGCTCAGCTTTAAGAAACTCAAATAGCCTAGATGCATGCTTAGCATTTTGTGATCATTAAGGCTACTTTCACAAACTCTTAGTCAGCTGTATATCCTCTGATTTTAATATTTACTGATATCTAGGCAATATTTGTAACATTTATTTTGTATTTGGCCTGTTATGAAAACATGTAGAACAATTTAAACACATTGTGAAACTTCAAAACCGGATTACTCTGGAACGGCTAACTGTACAGGGGACTGCTTTACACCTTTGTGGTCGGTAAGGTCTGCTGTTTATTGCTATATATATTTTCTCCTGGGTTGAACGAAGGGTTCGTGAAGTATTCCACCGAGATGAATGGTTAGGGAGATGGGCGCAGAACATTATGTAGAATTATGATTAAACGAAATCATTTTATTTACTTTTCTCGCGAACCGTTCACCACAGCAATTAGTGGCTAACATCATTTAAAAGCTGAGGAAAAGCTCGTTTATGTGATGTTATACTTTTGATGTCTGTGTGATGAGTAGGCTGTTTCAGGAGTAGTTCAACTGTGAAGAATGGGTGAATTTGGACGCACTTTTTTTCTTGCCATGCACTGTCACTTTCTCCACTGCGTAAAAGACTAAATTAATTTGCGCTGTGATTGCTAAAATTATTTTGACAGGCCATAGGCTAAATAAAGTCGGAGGGCTATTAGTCGGACGCAAAGCAGAATATTGAAAGAAGGGGGCACCAAGGCCACAGTGGCCTGTAAACCTCTGATTTTCAAAGGAGCATCATGGCCAACGCATGGGGCAACGACGTGGCCGCCGTGAAATTCCTACCCTACTGAAATGTGATGTCATGTGCCAGTGTGAAGCTTATGTCCATTCACTGCATTATCATTGCTTAGAAACATCAGAGCATCTTACAATGAAACAGCCTCACTGTAGTGATCACACAACACATTTCACAAAACTGCACTTCCATATGGAACAAAAAAAGGAAATAGAATTAATTTCAGATATTTCTAGTGTAATGTTAATGTAATTAAGAAAACAATAACTGATTTTATAACATCATCACAGAACACCACCTTAACCACAGCTCTTTTATGTGAATGCAACAACATCCACTAACCGTAATGTCTGCAGTGTGCAGTGGGGATCCTGCAGTAAAGCACACAGCTGAGTCACTCCCAAGTCTCCTGGTATGTGATTACTCAGATTCAGGGTAGTCATGAGTAAGGGGTTTGAACCCACAGCTGAAGCCACAGCAGCACAGGCTTCCTCAGCAGCACTACTTTTCAGGAACCTGGACAAACAAGGAGGACAACAAACCCTTTATCTCACCTGGTCACTGATGTGGGCATAAAAAGACTCCAAGACTTTGGCAAATCAGGCCAGTCAGCAATAATGAAATGATGACCTGCTACATATGCTGTTTTCAGGGGAAAGGATGTATTGCTACCCATTTCTGTGTTATTGTAACTGATTGGTCTGGTGCTGCAGCTTTAAATCTTACGGGTTCAGTTTTCTCTGCAGGATTTAGCTGATCTGGTGGTCCATTCAAATATGAAGTTCATTTCTAGTTATTAGAGACCAACTGAATCTCTACAGACGGTGTTTCCCCCACAAGAAAAAATCAACTTCAAGCAGTCTAGAAACTTCCTCCGTTTCATTGAAGATCTCTACAGTATGTGAGGCCTTTCACAGTCTTTGACACACAACTGGACTGTCCACTGTTTTCCAGAAATATACTTACTGGACATTTCTCAGTGTATATTGTGGATCCTCCTTTAGGTCTAAAAGCAGTTTGACTCCAGATTTCCCTGGATCATTTCCTCTGAGATCAAGATCTCTGAGGTATTTGGGATTTACCCTCAGGGCTGAAGCCAGACCAGAATAGCCCTTCTCTGTGATACTGCAGTCAGACAGCCTAGAAGGAAAGATTTCTTAGTCAATGCACCATAAATACACAATATTTAGTTTCCCAAGTAATGTGCGCGTAAAGGTTTTCTAGGCAACAACTTTTTAGATTAGCTTTCCCCCTGCAAAACTCTAAATTGGTTAACGGTATAAAAATGTGTGTGTGTGTGTGTGTGTGTGTGTGTGTGTGTGTGTGTGTGAATGATACTGCAAGAGAGAGAGAGAGATAGAGCGAGAGAGAGAGACATAGTGAGACTCCTGAGTCTCCTGCTTTATTAAAACTCAGCCACAGCTCTCTCATGTGTGAGGGGTTTGATCTCAGTGCTGATGCAAGAGCTCTGAAGCCTTCCTCTCCAAAACTGCAGTATGACAGGCTGTAGAGAGAAGTAGGGTAAATACTTAATCTGTCAAATTGACAATTATCTGTTAAATAAGATTGTGTGTATATTACAAATAATGTGTGCACAGTGTCTGTCTGTGTGTGTGTGTGTCTGTGCGAGTGTTTTGAATATATTGCAAAGACTACAGCTAACTGGGGCAGCCCTGGCCTACTGGTTAGCGCTTCAGACCGGAGGGTTGCCGGTTCGAACCCCGACCAGTAGGCATGGCTGAACTGCCCTTGTGTGTGTGTGTGTGTGTGTGTGTGTGTGTATGTGTGTATGTGTGTGTGTGTGTGTGTGTGTGTGTGTGTGTGTGTGTGTGTGTGTGTGTGTGTGTGTGTGCAAATGTGTGCATGGTGCAGGTGCAGGGAAGGTGCCTGTGCATTATACCTGAGCTCTTTCTTTAGTCATTTAACTATATGAACTTTCCTTTTCCAGTTTCAGCCAGATGATGATGTCCTAATCCCGTGCCCAGGAGACACCTCACCTCCACTGCTAGACACCTCACCAGCTCTGCGTGTGTATGTGTGTGATGGCACTACTGGTGCAGTTCTGTGTGTGTGTATGTGTGTGATAGCACTACTGGTGCAGTTCTGTGCGTGTGTATGTGTGTGATAGCACTACTGGTGCAGTGCGTGTGTATGTGTGTGATAGCACTACTGGTGCTCTGTGTCCGTGTGTATGTGTGTGATAGCACTACTGGTGCAGTGCGTGTGTATGTGTGTGATAGCACTACTGGTGCAGTTCTGTGTGTGTGTATGTGTGTGATGGCACTACTGGTGCAGTTCTGTGTGTGTGTATGTGTGAGATAGCACTACTGGTGCAGTTCTGTGTGTGTGTATGTGTGTGATAGCACTACTGGTGCTCTGTGTCCGTGTGTATGTGTGTGATAGCACTACTGGTGCAGTGCGTGTGTATGTGTGTGATAGCACTACTGGTGCAGTGCGTGTGTGTGTATGTGTGTGATAGCACTACTGGTGCAGTGTGTGTGTATGTGTGTGATAGCACTACTGGTGCAGTTCTGTGTGTGTGTATGTGTGTGATAGCACTACTGGTGCAGTTCTGTGTGTGTGTATGTGTGTGATAGCACTACTGGTGCAGTTCTGTGCGTCTGTATGTGTGAGATAGCACTACTGGTGCAGTTCTGTGTGTGTGTATGTGTGTGATAGCACTACTGGTGCAGTTCTGTGTGTGTGTATGTGTGTGATAGCACTACTGGTGCAGTGCGTGTGTATGTGTGTGATAGCACTACTGGTGCAGTGCGTGTGTGTGTATGTGTGTGATAGCACTACTGGTGCAGTTCTGTGTGTGTGTATGTGTGTGATAGCACTACTGGTGCAGTTCTGTGCGTGTGTGTGTATGTGTGTGATAGCACTACTGGTGCAGTTCTGTGCGTGTGTATGTGTGTGATAGCACTACTGGTGCAGTGCGTGTGTATGTGTGTGATAGCACTACTGGTGCAGTGTGTGTGTATGTGTGTGATAGCACTACTGGTGCAGTTCTGTGTGTGTGTATGTGTGTGATAGCACTACTGGTGCAGTTCTGTGCGTCTGTATGTGTGAGATAGCACTACTGGTGCAGTTCTGTGTGTGTGTATGTGTGTGATAGCACTACTGGTGCAGTTCTGTGTGTGTGTATGTGTGTGATAGCACTACTGGTGCAGTGCGTGTGTATGTGTGTGATAGCACTACTGGTGCAGTGCGTGTGTGTGTATGTGTGTGATAGCACTACTGGTGCAGTTCTGTGCGTGTGTATGTGTGTGATAGCACTACTGGTGCAGTTCTGTGTGTGTGTATGTGTGTGATAGCACTACTGGTGCAGTGTGTGTGTATGTGTGTGATAGCACTACTGGTGCAGTTCTGTGTGTGTGTATGTGTGTGATAGCACTACTGGTGCAGTTCTGTGTGTGTGTGTATGTGTGAGATAGCACTACTGGTGCAGTGTGTGTGTGTGTGTGTGAGATAGCACAGCATCAGGTAATTGCTAGTAGGTGTACAACTGCACGCTGCATGCAGGTTTTTGCCAACGCCCCCTCTTCACATTCCAGTCGCCCCCTGACTGCTTTAAATCTGGCGCAGGGTCGGATCGGCCGCAGTCTCGGACCCTAACAGCCACCACCCCACTCTGCCACTCCTACTGTTTTTTTAATTAGCCTATGGATGATAAACGTAAGATTCTTGCAATTTGGTCGGAAAGGAGCACTTTCACCTTGAATTTGGTGTAAATAAACTTTTTTTTTAATTTGCTGATTTCAATTATTACATTTTGGAGCAGGTTCGAAAGGATGGATTCATCATTTATTCTTCATTGTAATTAGTATTGCAGCCATTTTGTCTTCGCAAAGGCTGTGCTCTCGAAAGGCCTTCTAGTAAGCATATTAAAATGAGTGTGATTTAGGGTGGAGTGTAGTGCTTGTGCATGTGCGCTTAATTTCACGTTAATTGGGATTTACAAAGAAAAGCTGTGTGGAATGCTGCGTGAGCAGAGTTTCATGCATCAGATTTTTGTTCTGTGAGTACGCTACTTTCCAGGTTTGCACGTACATACTGTTTTAGTATGAATTCAACGCAAGTCTTTGAACCTTTGGCCCCTGGTCTTTAATCAGCCAAAAAGGACACATGTAACTCCTCTCTTAGTTACTCTTCATTGGCTTCCTATAGTGGCCAGCATTACATGTAAATCTAAAAAAGCCTGCGCTCCCGCACTACCAGACTCACCAACAGCTTCATACACCAAGCTGTAAGGATGCTGAACTCTCTCCCTCCTCTCCCCCCTCCACCCTCAGCTACATAACATCCTGGACATTGGACCCACAATGGCCGCGTGCACTACTCCACTTGCACACTTGCACACTTGTACACTTTACAACTTGTTGTTGTCCTGAAAACACAACACATCTGCTGCTCTTACATAACTTGCACCACTATGTCACTTTCTTTCTTACTTAGGTCAAACAGAACTACACAAGCCTTTTATTGGCCTGACTTTGCACTAGTATTTTATTGACTGTCTATGCACAATTTCAACCAAATTTTGCTGCTCTTATTTTTTTCATTATTATATGTGCCCTCTTATTTACTTACTTTTTTGTTTACTTGAATGTTATGTTTGTCTGTGGACTTAAATTGGTAAAATATGTCTTGTCTTCACCGTGGGATAGTGAGAAACGTAATTTCGATCTCTTTGTATGTCTGGAACATGTGAAGAAATTGACAATAAAGCTGACTTTGACTTTGAAACTTTGATCTCTCACCTTGGCCCAGAGGACGTTTACTGGATCAGCTCCCTGCTATTTCAACTCATTGATCCAGCTTTACAGCCCCAATCACCCACTGCGGTCTTCTGATGAGTGTCTGTTGTGTAGACCAGCCATAAAGGCAAGGTCTAATTCAAGACTGTTTTCCTCAGTGGTTCCTCGTTGGTGCAATGAGTTCCTCAGTGCTCTGCATTCCTGTGCTTTGGGGATTTTAACAGGGGTCTAAATGACCAAGATGGCAGCGCGGATGCAATGCCCTATGTCTCTCCAGATTTTGTGAATTAGTGGTAATATGCTTGTTTATTTCAAGTATTTTCGGTACAAACAGATAAGCGTACATATTGTACACCCGACAGGAACTTTTGGACATCGGTTCCTGCAATCCCGACATCTTTATCAGCGTAATCCCAGAGATTGCTAATTCAGTGAGACCTAAGAACTCCGCCAGACCGACTGGAAGGAATCTCAGATGGGCCAGAAAATGTAAACAAAGCCAATGTTCGCTCCCTGGTGAAACAAAATTAATGAACTGTGGCTGCAGATCACCACACACAGACTGATAATGGACTGAAACATCATGATTATCACAGAACCTTGGCTTAACAGCAAAATACCCAACAGCCCTATTGAGCTAGCTAGATGCTGCGGTAAGACCAGAGGTGGGGGTTTGTGCATTTATGTAAACAAAACTTGGTGCACGGACACTACCATCACCGAGAAGTGTAGATCTTTCTATCTGCCCAGGGAGTTTACATCTACTGTTGTGATGGCTGCCTATATACCAGATGCTAACGCTAAGCTTGCCATGAAAGAACTGCATTCTGCTATCAGTAAACAACCAAATTTCCCTCACGGGATCAAAAAAGTATATATACTTATACTTAACAACAAACTTTGCATCTCAAGGCAGCCTACATTGTCACGGGTAAAGACTGAAAGTAAAGACTGTACAGCCTAAATTCCATCTAAATGTATCATGCCCCACTAGAGACAAGACTTTGGACCATGTCTACACTAACATCGCTGAGGCATACAAAGACGTTCCCCTCCCCCACCTCATTGTTTCTACTGCCCACGTACTCAGCACTCATGAAATGTGTGTGAAACCCACAATGAGGACTGTCAAAGTGTGACCAGAGGGAGCTGACTCGGCACTTCAGCAGCGTTTTGGAAACACTGACTGGAGAGTGTTTGCCTCCTTCCTTCTGGACTGTATCAACTTCAACAGTGTCACCACCCTCAAACAGATTACCACTTTCCCTAATCAGAAGCCATGGCTGAACAGTGATGTCAAACTCCTGTGGATTGGACTGACATAGTTTACCTGTCACTAGCCCAGGCAGCTGTCCCTACGTGCTTTAAAACCACCTCCATCGTGCCGGTGCCAAAACACTCCACTGCAACGAGCCTTAATGATGTCTAGTTGCACTCACCCCCATCATCATGAAGTGCTTCGAGAGGCTGGTCCTGGCCCACCTCAAGATCTGCTTACCACCCTCACTGGACCCCTTCCAATTTGCCTACCGTCAGAACAGGAGCACGGAGGATGCCATCTCTACGGCACTTCACTCCGCCCTGTCACACCTTAAGCTACACCTATGTGAAAATGCTGTTCATTGTGCTTTGCCGTGCCGTGAGGCGTGACCCCTTTTCCTCCCTCTGCCTTTATGGTGCCTCTGAGCACTAGGCATGTTGTTCCTGTTTGGCATGTCTGTCTTTCAACCTGCAGGAGGAGCTGGAGAGTTCCAGTGGATTTAGAATAGAAAAAACGCACTCTCAAGTATATTCTCTTTACTTATTTATTAATGCCATGTCCACAGACGCGTTTCAGCCTAAGCGTTTCTGACCCATTGTCAGTGTGTGTTCCAGTGGATTGCCATTAATGAGGGGCATGGCTCTGTGTCAATGGACTCTCTGTCATTCAGCCTCTCTGTCCTGTTCTGGCTTGACGCTGCTGAGAGCTGGCTGCGGCTACTCCAATTGCCTTTTCTTTATGCACTACACATAGCCTACACATTGCTGACACACGACACTTTATTTGATCTTTTGTTGCTTCCACTTACTGACTTATATAAATATTTGTAAATAAACTTCAGCTTATTATTTAAACGTTACCCGACGGTGTCAGTCTCCCTATGTCCTTACCCTTGAGCCAAGGTGTTTGTGACAATTGACTTTAGTTCAACATTCAACACCATCATCGCCTCCAACCATCCGCCATCGATCACCAAACTCAGTGAACTGGACATCAAAACTTCCCTCTGTAACTGGATTCTGGACTTCCTAACCAACTGACCTCAGTCTGTTAGGTTAGATAATCAGACCTCAACCCTCACCCTGAACACCGGCGTACCACAGGGCTGTGTGCTGAGCCCTCTCCTTTACTCCCTCTTCACCTATGACTGCACACCTGTACATGGCTCTAACACCATCGTCAAGTTTGCAGACGACACTACAGTGATTGGTCTCATCAGCAACAATGATGAGATAGGCCTACAGGGAAGCGGTCCAGCATTAATATTGTGGTGCACTGACAACAACCTGGCTCAACACCAAGAAGACCAAAGAGATCATTGTGACTTCAGGAAGTCAAAAGCTGACACACACACCCCCATCCTCATCAACGGGACTGAGGCGGAGCGTGTCACCAGCTTCAAGTTTCTGGGTGTCCACATCTCTAAGGATCTCTCTTGGACCCTCAACACCTCTACCCTGATCAAGAAGGCTCACCAGTGTCTCTTCTTCCTGAGGAAACTAAAGAAGGTACACCTTTCTTCTCAGATACTGGTTAACTTCTACCACAAGGCTTTGAAATGGTTCATGGAACGAAAACGAAACCAGAAACTTTATGATTTTTTTATGTTACGGAACAGAAACAATGTTTTAAAATAGTGGTAACCGGTTAATACCGGTTCTTTTTTTGTTTCTGGGAAGGTTTGTGTCTTCAATGAAATGGTGCGGGTCACCTCCTGTCATTCAGTGAATGCATGGAGACTGCAGACAGACAGAGCTTGCCACTAGCAGGCAATCAAAAGGCCTATTAAGATTTCATTTCACCTGTTTTCTCTTTTTACTAGGCTGTGACAAACATTGTTGGAAAAAACATTAAGGCTACAGCATTAATTTATTTGGAAAAACGTAATCCACCAGTATCCACCCAAAATATACTGTATCAGAGTTTCCGCTAGAAAAAAATGGTGCCGGTCAAAGTGACCGGCAGAGGTTTCGTTTTCCGGACATTTTGATGATATGCCGGTCAAATATCCTATTATCGCTTCTTAATTAGTCAAATTGAGGAAAACTTGAGACAGGCTATGTAGCTTAAAGAATGACATAATCAGGCTGCATAAAATGCAACATTTTCATTAGCCTAACTTAAACATGCCTAACAAGATCTAACCAGTATCTTTTCATGGACAGAAGGAGTCCGCTTCGTTCGTTGTTTTAAAAAGGCGACGTTGTTTGTTGCTGCTACCCACGTTATCTCCAGTGGTGACTGTTTAACTTACACAGATGCGCACACACAAGAATGAGTGCTCACACCACTACCCCCTAATGCTATGCCTCTTTATTTGATAACAATAAATTAAGAAATGTTTCATATTCTGGGAAATGTTTAGTTTCTTTTTCTTTCGGCCGCGATTCAATGATACCGTTTAATTGTGCCAGAAATGATCCGCGGACCAGTACCCTGCAGATCATAGACAGATAACACATAGGCCTACTGTATGCTTTGGGTAAAGAACACTTTGCATGTCCAGTATACACGGAGAATGACAGTGTCTTGGAGCGGCCGCACCCCCCGCAACTCCACTTCCAATTCCAATGTCACTGATTCCGACAGATACGCCCGACACTTCTGCTTTTTATCTGTTGGTGGTGGAGTTGACCGGACATCTGAGGCTTCAGACGTAAGTGAAAAAACTTTTAAGGCTAGTCTGCCTGGGCCTGGCCATGTTTGAACCGCCTCACTCATGTTCGTTGTTTAACATGGTCGTTTTAAGCGTGCGCTTCCTATTTGAAATGCAGCTGCTTATTGTATGCAATGCTTATTCTCAAAATCAGATTGCGTTAGGGGACAGGATTATTAGCCAATTTCAATCGGACAATTTGACCGGAGAGATTTAATTTTGTCGGACATTTCATTTTTTTTTTCGAAACCCTGTACTGTATATATGACAGCATTTTTCATTTGACCAGGAAATTATTCAGGCCAAAGGCTATAGAAAGACACCATGCAGTTTGTATAAAGCAGAGGCCTAGTGTTTTATTGTTTGTATAAGTATATATACTTTTTTGATCCCGTGAGGGAAATTTGGTCTCTGCATTTAACCCAATCGGTGAATTAGTGAAACACAAACAGCACACAGTGAACACACAGTGAGGTGAAGCACACACTAATCCCAGTGCAGTGAGCTGCCTGCTTCAACAGCGGCGCTTGGGGAGCAGTGAGGGGTTAGGTGCCTTGCTCAAGGGCACTTCAGCCGTGGCCCACTGGTCGGGGCTCGAACCGGCAACCCTCCGGTTACAAGTCCAGAGTGCTAACCAAGGCCACGACTGCCCTTGCTGTAGGATAGAGTCTAAAAGACAATATTGTGACTATTAATAGCCAGTTTGAAAGCATACATATATTTTTGTCCGACAGCTGACATGGAACGTTATTAACCGGTTCAGGAACAATATTTTTTTGTTCTAACCGGTTCGGGAAGATCAATTTTAGGGTCGGAACCAAAACCGGAAACGTTAAAATGGTGTTTCTGTTCAGAAAGAACCAAATCGGCAAAAAAATCTGGTTCAAAGCCCTCTTCTACCACTCTACCATCGAGGGCATCCTCACCAACTGTGTCACTGTATGGTATGGCAACTGCTCTGCCTCCGGCTGGAAAGCACTGCAGAGGGTGGTGAAAACTGCCCAACGCATCACCGTTTCTTCACTCCCCTTCATCGAGGCAATCCAGGGCAAGTGATGCTTGCGTAAGGTGCGCAGCATTATCAAAGACTGTTCTCACCCCACAGAATGTTCACCCCACTCCCTTCCGGGAGGTGTTACAGGTCTCTCTGTATCCGGACCAGAAGGTTCAGACCCCCCCCCCCCACACACACACACACACACACATACTGCTGTGAGACTATCTGACTGCCGACCCTACCAGGCCCTGAATATGTTGCACTTTAACTATCTGCTGCTACTCCAATGCTGCTGTCTCAGTATTTTTAGTGTCTCTAGATTTTTAATATTGCTACTTATTTATTGATTTTAACTTATTAGATTGTATTCAGAGCTAAATTCCTCCTGATCTAATGAGAACTCAGTACTGTATTTCGCTCAACATGTTACAAGATGAATGACAATAAAAGTATTCTTGATCCTTGATCGGTATAATTACTTTTTCTGCTGTTAGTGAATGTGTGTGTGTGTGTATGTTGTCTGTATGCAGTGTTGGGGAGTAACGGAATACATGTACCGGCGTTACGTATTCAGAATACAAATTATAAGTAACTGTATTCCGATACAGTTACAAGTTAAATAGTTGGTATTTAGAATATAGTTACATTGTTGAAATCAATGGATTACATGACGATACTTCTCTGTTTCATAAGTGTATTCACTCTCTAAATAAATGAAGGCAACTCCATTTCCCAGCAGCTCCTGAAAGCAATCTATGATGAAATTCTTTCCATGTTTAAATCCAAGCCCCGCCGTCTTCCACTAGCCTCAAAACACAGCCAGCACGCATTATGGACGCATCATCGGAGACCCTGAAATGACTATTTGCACAGCAAATTCCTGATGTCTGTTCAAAGGATATTTTCCCAAGTATTAATAGCTCAAGCTACTTCGGCCAATCGGTTACACAGTTTGCTAATCAATAAACAAAGCCTAGTTCACGTGTTGATTTAGACCTACAATAAAACCAATCTCTAAAATAGGCACTGCATTCTAAGTTTTTTATTCTAACTTAAAATAGCTTCATGGATTTTTTTTTTCTTCTAATTAGATCTACATTTACTTTTTAAAATGAATTATATGGTGCAGCCTCTGAAGATTATTCTTGTGAGTAGCATATTTTAACGTGCGGTTTTTGATTGTCATTACACGATCACGTTCATTTTGAGAGCACTGATATAGCCTATAGTGTTTACCTTTACGGGTCATTTGCGTTCCACCTGTCATATGCGCCCCTCACTGGGTTGATGCCACCGAAAAATCTCACAGGCACACCTTAATTATAATTTATGGCTACGCCCTTAAAGTAGCCTATTTATTTTGTTTGTTTTAATTAGCCTAGTCGCCTGCTGTAGTTTTAGTGGTCACCTTGCTATTTTAAAGTTGTATCAGGTAGCTTAGTTGGCTTTACATTTACAACACACCAGAATAGGCCTTTTTAGTAGGCCTAAGCAAGATTTGATGGCCTCATTCCTACACTTATAAAATGCAATTCAATGCGGAAGTAATCTAAGTATTCAGAATACGTTACTCAGATTGAGTAACGTAACGGAATATGTTACAAATTACATTTTTGGGCATGCATTCTGTATTCTGTAACGGAATACGTTTTGAAAGTAACCCTCCCAACACTGTCTGTATGCTACTGTGACCTTGAATTTCGCCTAGGGATCAATAAAGTATCTATCTATCTATCTATCTATCTATCTATCTATCTATCTATCTATCTATCTATCTATCTATCTATATGGATACAAAAACTGAGTTTAGAAGACCCTCAATGTCACCAACTTTGCATTTTGTTCGATATGTAGGGCCCTATCTAAAACTAATGGGCATGCAGCACAAACTCTTAATGGTCTAATCATACTGAGAACATGTCTGTCTTTCACCTTACAAAGTTTGAGCAGGCTGGGAATAATACTTTTCAAGATATTAATGCCTAAACATGGCCTCCAAGATAACGCCTTTCTGAGAGTCTAAAAAAAGATCAAGGGTGAAGAAAATTATGAAAACATTGGAATTTAACAAAAATATTTTACAGTTTTGGGATCTAAATATTAAGTATACAAACGTTGAGCCACATCTGAAACGGTGTTTTGTATTTGAAACTCATTTAGTATTTTTCCTAATTTAATTTGACACAGAATGACCCAAATGCAACTTCCTGTGCAACTGCTGACTGCACCTTTAAAGAGGCATATTTTTTTGTAAATTCTTGTCAAAAGCACCAAATTATAAGGGGGTGAATACATTTTAAAGGCACTGTAGGTATACACATACTTCTATTTATTATTCATGTACATTTCAAAGACATTAAAGCAGACCCATTTATTTTACAATCCTATGCTCTGTATCAGTTTAAATTCAGTAGGCATGGTCATGCAATGTTGGATGCAGTGTTTGTGTGTAAATGTCTTACCTGAGTGTCTCCAGTGCACAGTTTGGGTTACCCAGTCCACAACATAATTTTTGGACCCCACTGTCTCCCATATTGTTGTCACTGAGGTCCAGATCTTTCAGCCTTGAAGATGCTTTGGTGAGGACAGATGCCAGACCTGCACAGCTCCTCTCAGTGAGCCCACAACTGTTCAGCCTTAAGGGAAAAACATTCCACTCGTTACTAGACTCTCTGGAGAAGACTCTCTTAATCACACTTAATATCAACTTAAACAATATACCTCCCTCCATTTCTGCCAATACATATTGCTATCCTACTCACAGAGCCTTTTGGGATTCCCCTATCACTGGTTGCAGCCTTAGGAGACATTCATCACATCTGCTGTACTTCTTCAAGTCAAATACATCCAGCTTTTCTTCTGATGTCAGAAGCACAAACACGAGAGCTGACCACTGTGTGGATGAGAGTTTGGCTGCTGAAAGTGTCCCTGCACTCAGGAAGCTCTGGACCTCCGTCACTAAGGAGTGATCATTGACTTCATTCAGACAGTGGAACAGGTTGACAACTTTTTCTGATGATGGAATCTCCCTGATCTTTGTCTTAATGTAACTGGTTATTTCCTCTTTGCCTTCATTGTGTACTCTCTGTAGTAGGCCACGTAGGAGCTTCTGGTTGGATTCCAGAGAGAGGCCAAGAAGGAAACGGAGGAAAAGATCAAAGTGCCCATCTTCATGTTCCAAGGCTTTGTCCACAGCACTCTTCTGCAAAGTCGTCATGGAGTTATGCACTGGACTGCTTTCAACAGCTCTGGGGGCCTGCTGTGGGGACATGATATCTTTCCCTTCCGTTATAAACATCAGGATCACATACAAAGCTGCAAGATATTCCTGGATGCTCAGGTGCACAAAACAGTACAACTTTTCCTGATGAAGGCCTGACTCTTCATGAAAGATCTGGGTGCAAATTCCACAGTGTACTGCTGCTTCTCTGACATCAATACCACTGTCACTCAGGTCATCTTCATAAAAGATCAGGTTGCCCTTCTCCAGCTGTTCGTAGGCCAACTTTCCAAGAGCGATCAGACTAGCCCGGTTCCACTGTGGATCTGTGTCATAAACTCCTTCAAACTTCAGACTCCTCTGCTTGGTTTGAAATACAAGGAAATATGTGTACATCTCCGTCAGAGTCTTTGGAACTTGCTCAACTTCAGGCATCTCAAGAAGAACCTCAAGAACATTAACAGCAATCCAGCAAAACACTGGTATGTGGCACATAATGTGGAGACTTCTTGATGATCTAATATGAGAAATGACTTTGTTGGCAAGTTTCTGATCACATATTCTCCTTCTGAAGTACTCCTCCTTCTGAGGGTCGCTGAACCCTTGTACTTCTGTGACTCGGTCAATATTCTGAGGCGGAATTTGATTGGCTGCTGCTGGTCGAGAAGTGATCCAAAGGAGAGCAGAGGGAAGTAGATTACCCTTGATGAGATTTGTCAGGAGAACATCCAATGACGTGGTCTGTGTCACTTCAGTCAATATCTCATTTCTCCAGAAGTCTAGTCGGAGTCGGCATTCATCTAGACCATCAAAGATGAACAACACTTTGTACTTTCCCTGGCTGGGAAACGTTAACGGCTTTATTTCTGAGAAAAAGTGGTGGAGAAGATCCATCAATGAAAGATGTTTTTCTTTCAGGGTGTTGAGCTCCCGAAAAGGCAGCGGAAAAATGAAGTGGACATCTTGGTTTTCTTTTCCCTCAGTCCAGTCCAGGATGTACTTTTGAACTGAGACAGTTTTGCCAATGCCAGCTACTCCCTTTGTGATGACACATCGGATTGGCTTGTCTTGGCCAGGTAAGGGCTTAAAGATGTCTCTACATTTGATTGATGTCTCCTGTCCAGCTGGTCTCTTGGATATGGATTCAATCTGCCTGACTTCATGCTCCTCAATGACTTTTCCACTACCGCCCTCTGTGATATAGACCTCTGTGTAGATCTTTTCTAGGAGAGCAGAGCTCCCTTGCTTGGGTATTCCTTCAAACACACTCTGGTACTTGTTCTTGAGATTTCTCTTCAGCTCAGTTTGACAAACTACATCCTGTTTATCTAATTCACAAGAAAATAAAACATACAAAATAACCATGTTTAGCAAGCCACTGACACCACAGACATACAGTTCACAACAAATGCAATACTAGGCACTGACACCAGTGACATTTCTGTGTCTCTATTGTAGCGTATTGATGAAAACCAAAGCAAATACAAATAAAGTAACATTTCTTACTTTCTTGCAGTTTGTCAGCGATATTTGTCTGCTTCATGTTCCTCAGGAAGTGCAGTGCCATCTTGAGAGCCCCTTCTCTGGCATCATTCTCATCCTGCTCTTTACCTTCAAAGTTTTCTTGGTAATCTGGACTTACAATATTCTTGAATCTCTTCACCTCATTCTTCACAAAGGTGATGATCTTCTTCTCAAGCATCTAGTGTACAAATATCTGGTTAAACTACGGTAATTGAATAGCCCTGACCTATGGTCTGTCAAAAAATGCTCAGATGTTATTCTACAAGCCCATTTACAGCCCTATAATTAAGGTGGAGAATGAAACTGTCCTTTTTGGCAGGTTTAGCGCCCCCTCATGGTTTTCTGGACATATTGCCCTGCAGCCAATGACTACTAATCATAGGTTAGGTGGGAATATAAGACTCGATCTGCAAGCTCTTATACAATCACTATACGTGCGATGTAACCTCCCATACAAAAGGCCATTTCACCCGAAAACGACAACACAGACAAGCTTAAAAGTGGCGCTTTAGACATAATTATTCTTCTAGAGGATGGTTTGACGCGAGTAGAATGCATTTTGGCGAGAGTTACGCTTTAAGTTGCACTACGACCATATTATGTTTTATGTTCTATTGTACGATGTTTTGTATGTCTTATTCAAGTTCAAGTACATGGGATCTTAGAAAATACATTTTTTTACTGTGGTATCGAATTTGGCATCAAGAATCATGTAATATGACTGGTATTGGTACCGACCACTGAATGTTTGGCATCATGACACCGCTATTATGAAGATGGACTTCCTGTAACTGAGCTGAGTGAAGTGGTGGCACAGATTTACCACACCATATTTGATCAGATTTCACCTGTTTACCATATTTGATGGTGGGCTGGGGTATGTGCATTCCTGGAATATTTCATTACAGTAGGGCTTTGTTGAGATTTGCCCGTGTGTGTGTGTGTGTGTGTGTGTGTGGTGGGCGACGGATCAAAACAAACATCAATGGTTCTGTGTCCTGCTAGTGGGGCTACATGCCCATCAAGGTCTTTCAGTGGTCCGGCAATCATTGACACACAATTATTGAAAATAAATCTGAAAGAAAATAAAAACTCTGACTAAACCTTTATGACCACTAGCGGCAGTCATAATAACCAGTGTCATATTAATAATTAAAATATTATTATCTATCAGTATTATTATTGTGTGCAAACAGTGCCACAGTGCAAAGTACTATACGGCTATATCCAAACCTGGAATATGTGATTGAGGTCCTCCTGGGTGAACTGGTCACTGACCGCATCAGGGTTGCTTCCTTCATTTTGGCCCCTGAGTATTTAGCATTAAAGGGATAGTGTTTGAGTATTTAGCATTAAAGGAATAGTGTTTGTAAGCCATCTAACAGTCTTTCATGCTTCGCCAGGAGATTATTCTGAAACTTTTTTGGGATCCATAAATGGAATCAAAGAATGTGCACCTGCACACACACACAACACTAGTTGGCGTCCATAGAGCACTGAAAGAAGGGGTCTATTTATTAGCTGCTTGAGTTCAAATATAGTCCTTATCTATTAACATCAACCCTATCTTTAAGGGCAAAACAACACACACTGATTTTAATGCATCCACATCATATTATAAGTGGTAGAAATAAATTAAATCATATTGAGTTTTGTTTTAAGCAACTTAAGTAACTTTTGATGTGCTCGCCTTAAAGTGGACATTACATCTGGTGATATACAGTATGGAATGCTTACAAAAATAGAAAGATGATTTCTTTAGACAAAGTCTCACAAGCCACATTAGACTCATATATAAACCATGCATCTTCTGCATTTGTCAGCAAAACAGTAAATGAGCTCATTTGTCATCCTGTCAGTTAGCATAAGCCGTGTTGTGTGTGTTAAAGGCCATGCCCTTGTCACACATACACACACAATGAAATAATTCATACTTCATAATAAGAGGTCATTAAATGAGAGTGCCAATATAATGTAAGCTGTGAATATTTCAACAATCCAGTCACTGAGTGCTCATTCTATGAGTCTGTTTAAGGACTTGCCTTGTTCCATCTGTGACATCATCTTTGAAGTTTATGAAGCGATCCTCTGACTGGTCACTCTTCATGGACACACAAGTGGGCACAGGTGATGGAGGCCTCTCATGATGGAATGAGCTGTGGTATAAAAAAAACATCCATTCTTCAGTTGACATGTCATACATGTTTCATGGTATTTCATGTTAAAAATATCCTCAAAATGTATAACTATGCATTGTGATAATAAATGACATGTCTGTTGTGGTATAATTAAGCAATAAGCCCCGAGAGGCCGTAGGTTCCACACATTTTAGGACAGCTAAGGGGCGTTGCTAGGCACAGCGCAAAGGGGAGTCTTAGTAGCTGATTAAAACAAGATGTTTCCAATATCATATCATCATAATATATGTTCCTGGTCCTACAGTGTATGTTCCCAGGGTCCTATTTTCCCAGGCTTCTATGTTCCTATGTTCCCAGGGTCCTATGTTCCCAAGGTGAATGAGATTCAGAGTTCCATTAAGAAGATGAAAGAAGCATAAAGAAGGACAAACATCAGTGCACCTTAGTGCCTGGTTTGCTCCACACAGTGTTGGGAATTGTGGCCAAATAGTTCTATCAGACTAGATGATTTTACTTGTCATGGTCTGACAGTTGTTCAGGGGCTTTTTGGCAAACTCCTGGCAAAAAATGGCCTCCATCTGTCCACTCTACCATAAAGACCTAATTGGTGGAGTGCTGCACTGATGTTGGTCCTTCTTTACGCTTCTCTCATCTTCTCAAAGGAACTCTGGATTTCATTCATAGTGACCACTGGGTCCTTGGTTACCTGTCTGACCAAGGCCCGTCGTTCCGGATTACTCAGTTTGGCTGAGCGGCCAGATCTAGGAAGATCTAGGATGCTGCAGATTTTTTTTTTAAGTATAAGTATATATACTCTGCACACAGTGAACACACAGTGAGGTGAAGCACACACTAATCCCGGCGCAGTGAGCTGCCTGCAACAATAGCGGCGCTCAGGGAGCAGTGAAGGGTCAGGTGCCTTGCTCAAGGGCACTTCAGCCGTGCCTACTGGTCTGGGTTCGAACCGGCAACCCTCCGGTTACAAGTCCAAAGCGCTAACCAGTGGGCCACAGCTGCCCCCTACTTTTTTTTTTGTATCCTTCCCCAGATCTGTGTCTTCACACAACCCTGTCTCGCAGGTCTATACGGACAATTGTCTCGACCTTGTGGCTTGGTTTTCACTTTGACATACACCATCAACTGTGAGACCTTATATAAAGAGATGTCTGCCTGTCCTAATAATGGCCAATGAATTAATTAAGGCACAGGTGGACTCTAATCAAGTTGTAGAAGCATCACATGGGCCACTGATAGAGGTAGAATGCACCAGAGCTCAATTGCAAGTGTCATAACAAAGGGTCTGAATACTTATGTAAATGGAATATTTCAGACTTTTATTTTTTATTAATTTACAAAACACTCCACACCTGATTTTTTGTGGAGTGTTGGAGTATTTTGTGTAGATTGATGAAAAAAACCTGAATTGAATCCATTTCAAGATTAGTCTGAAATATAACAAAATGTGGAAAACTTGAAAGGGTCTGAAAACTTTCCGGTTGCACTGTATGTTAAGTGATTATAGGGTTGCCAAACGTTCCGTAAAATACAGAATCGTCCCGTATTTGAAAGGAAATAGATGTGTTCCGTATTGAACTGATACGGAATGCATTTTGTTCTGTATTATTGAGAATCAACTCAGTGCAAATCCATGATAGATCAGTATAATAAGTTAGACTATGAATGAAGAATGCACGATTCGTATGAGATAAAGGGAAACCTTGCTGCCGTCATTCATCCCTCTCAATTTGTCTGTCATCACCATCGCAACAGAGAATGCACTTTTCGTTTGTGCCACTGTGAGTCACGCAGGCTATATTCTATAAAGTCTATTGGGAGTTTGATCTCTTCACATAGACAACATCAATACAGTAGCTACTAGCTCCGGAGCAACTATAGTTTAGCAGCTTTGAATAATGTAAAGGTGACACCTGTTGAACTCACCTCAGCATGACATTTACTGAAGGTAAAAAAAATGAATCCACACCCAAAGCTGAAAACCCATTACAGGATGGGACATGAAACTAGCTGTAAGAGCTATGTGACTACATGCACAGACTATGTGACAGTATGCACAAAATGAAAGCAGTTATAGAACCACAGCCTTCCTGTGTGTGTGTGTGTGTGTGTGTGAGTGTGAGTGAGTGAGTGAGAAAGAGACTGTACTGTATATCTTGTCCTCTAAGTCCTCTACGTGACTACATACAGAGACTGTGACTGTGACATGCACAAGTTCAAAAGAAAGTAGACATAGAGCCACTATTTTCCTATTTGTGTGAAAATAGGCTGGACTAGTCCACTGAAATCTTTCCACACTGTTAAAATCTGTACAGAGTACAATATTTATAATCCTCACCACATTTACATTTATTAATTTAGCAGACGCTTTTATCCAAAGCGACTTACTGATGGGTGCAAACAACCTGCAATTTATGACAACACATGCAAATCCACAAAACGCTAGACAAAACACAAGCAACTTAAAAAAATATCTCCATCAATTTGACAACAACAAAACGTGCATAGCCTATCTATCCTGCAGATGGACTAAACCATTTTGTGCTTTAACAAGTGGTAAGTCTGATCAGACAGTCTTCACTATTTTTTATATACAAAATTTAGTCAGTCAATCAACCAAGTTATGCAGCAAATACACTTTACGACATTCATTATGGCATTTAATTTGGTAATGAAAATATATACTGCACTACCCATGTCAGTAACCTAGGCTAGGCTACTAATATACCTACTGAAACTACCCCTATTGTAAAGTTAAAGTTAAAGTCGTAATTTTTTTTAGTCCAAACCTGTTTTCTCTCTGCGCCATTCCAGGTCACACGCTTGCCTCCTGTTATGTAAATGTGGCGTGTGTCAGGAATGAGTTAGCAGTCTGACATTGCTCCATCAGATACTCATTGCGGTCAGTCATATGAGATGAAATATGCAAACGCTTCACTCTTAAATACTCATCGTCGTAGTCTGTATTTAAAAATGTAATTTGCAGTAGGGTGCTATTTAACTTTGCCTTCTAAGAGTGACGCGCCGTCTTCTGTTTGCTTTCGCTTTCCCCTTGACAGTGTTGCTTCCCCTTCCGCACACCTGTGTGTTATTTAATGGCCAACAGATGGCGCCATTTCACTGCTTGCTCACATCAGCCGAAGTTCAGTGCCATGGTGCCATCTGGTGGCCATTAAATATTTAATGTTATATAAGGTTAAGAAGACGTCACCTCGAAAATGTTGTAGTAGTTCCTTACTAAATTATTCTTCTAATCAATCTCATCGGATGGGTTTCTCGTGTTGAATAGCATAAAACAGTATGCTAGCATATTCACAGATTAGTCCTGTATTAATTGTATCCATAAGTACATTTTCATGCATACACACACAGGTGTATTTTCATTTTGTCAATGTTGTTGTGTTTTTAGGGTGTGAGTATACAGTTGTAGGTGGGTCATGTGATCACACACACTCTTAGTTAGGAGGTGGAACAGGGCAGCTGTAGGTGGGTCATGTGATCAGTCCTCACACACTCTTAGTTAGGAGGTGAAAGAGGGCAGCTGTGGGATCAGTGAATCCAAACATGACAGCACCTGCTACCTACCTGAGGGGCAAATGTGCATCGTCGGTGCACATTTGGAAAACTTAATAAGTGATGCTGACCTGCCAGTTGGTGAAACTACACTTTAATGATCCTCGTGGGTTTGTGTCCAGGAAAACGAATGAAGTTGCGCAGGAACTCCTTTAGCACAAGGCAAACTTTACGCACCGACCGACAGCTTGCCGATATGCTCTGTGTCTCCAACACTACAAAAACTCTCAGTCGGAGAACGCGTGTAGCCTATTAAAAAAAACTATTTTATCCCAAATGCCATCAGCATTCTTAACCAAACTTAGTGACAACATGCATACCTGGCTGAGCTGTTATGTAGTCTATATTTAAACTTATTTATTCATTTTCTGTTTTCCCTTTTTTGTACTGTACATGTTTTAATTATATCTTCAATGTGTCTGAGATGTTGTTTGTCCATCTGTCTGGTGAGCCAAAGACGTAGGTTAGCTAGCCTACATTAAAGATTTATTTTATTCTATTCTAATCCACCATGCGTAATGTAGGGATGGAGAATGATTTTCAAGTAGTCTACTGTATATTTAGGATTCAGCTAAAAAACTTGAGCGAAAAACTCAGAGGGAGAGCTAACAAACGTTCAGAAAAAGTCCTGTTGGCAAATTTGAGGAAAAGTCGGTAAAGGGGCTATTTCACACAATTTGAGGGTGCTGAATTCAAATATTTTGTTTACCAAGCTCAATTTTGAGTTTTAAGCTTGCTAATTAGCATAATTAGCATAATTCACATACTTTTTGGTTTTGCCATCATATATCATAGGAATTGCAAAAAAGAAGGCATTAATATACTCTTTATGTATCAGATATGTTGTAGGACAGGACAGGTATTACCCCAATGACCCTCAAGAAGCAAATGAAAATAAGCTACAACTAAAATATAAATTGAAATAATAGCTAAAATTCAGTATGACGTTTAGAAACAAAATAGATTCCTTGATAATAAATTGATAGAATAGTAGGTGACTGCTCATTTTTCTGTAGAAAGTACTTTGTCACTAACTATTATGAACAGTTGTCAGTCTTTACAGAGGATTTACACTGTATTTTTTTTTACTGTAAAGGCGATTGTGCTTGCCTAGTTAAAACATCTCACTGGTGCTCTTTCCTATCATTCAAATTCCAGCCATGCAGAAGAAGCACTTAAAGAATTAAGTGCATGTTGAACAGGAATGTCTTTAGACCCCTCTTAAACAACCCAAAACTAAAAGGAACAGAGACCACTGGGCAACTCATTCCACCAACATGGAACCACTGAGGAATAGAGTCTTGAATTAGACCTAGTATTTATGACTGGTCGACATAACAGACACTCATCAGAAGACCGCAGTGGGCGGTTGGGGATGTATGCCTTGATTATTGAATTAAAATAACTAGGAGCTGATCCAGTCAGTGTCCTACAGGCCAAAGTGAGAGATTTAAATTTAATTCTGGCTACTATAGGGAGCCAATGGAGAGTAACTAGGAGAGGAGTTACATGTGTCCTCTTTGGCTGATTGAAGACCAGGCGTGCTCCAGCATTCTGAATCAGCTGTAATGATCTTATTACACAAGCGAGTAAGCCAACTAATAGTGAATTACAATAGTCCAGCTTGGAGATGACTATGGTTTAAACAAGAAGTTGTGTGGAATCTTGTGTCAGATAAGGTCTAATCTTACTAATGTTGTAAAGCATAAACTGACATGATTTTGCAATAGAAGCTACATGCTCAGAGAAGTTAAGTCGGTCATCAATTACAATGCCCAAGTTACGTGCCGATCTAGTTGGGGTCAGTGAAGTTGAGTCAAGCTGGATGTTAACTATCTTCACTCTTTTCCCTTTGCAACTGTCAAAGAAATCCCATAAACACGGGAAGGCCTAGGGTAGCCTACATCAGATGGCCTAAAGATTAGGCTCTTCTGTATAGCATTAAGTGATTTGCATGCAGTAATTTGAACACTGACCTTGATCTAGCCTACTTTGGCTATTTAAAGGTAATTTATTGCTAAAACACCACACAATATAATTGAGCTATAACAAACAATAAAGGACTTAATCACACACAAACTACTATTTTACTGACTACAAAAATAATAATTATGTAGGAAGTTTAGAAGTTTAAAACCCAGAATTGACCAAAAGTGTACCAAATTCAACACAAATGACTCAATACACTTGGAGGAGGCCTGCATCCTTTCTTTTCCAGATATTTTAGGATTTTGATATCGTTTCAGTATCGAGTATCAACATATTTATGGCAGGTATTGTAACAAAGTCATAATTTTGGTATTGTGACAACACTATGCCAGAGCCACTCTGTTTTCTAGATGTTGAGGATCGGAGGCTCTACCACCAACAAGTGATGCTGCTCAGTGGCATATTAAAAGAGCTCATTATCAAGCTCTACTATGGAGGCAAGCACACATACCAAATCCAGCGTTACTAGAAGTAAAATGTTTTTTACTTGTCGGTTGTTTCTGACGGTAGATGCAGTTCTGCATTAGGCTTATTCCCGCTGTCTAAGTTCATATGTACTGTGGGATATTTTCTGAGTTGAAGGTTATCTGTGCAACTTGTTATTGTGATGAAATGCATTAAACACCACATGAGTGACTATGTTAGCAATAAAAATATGGTTGTGTTTTGATTAGAATTTCCGAGTTTATTACATGTTAACTGTAATCATGTTCCCATTAAATACATTAATAAACTATAGTATGGTTTCTTTAATGCTCAAACATGTATTTAGTGTATTTAGAGAACACTTTTATTTGGTTTTAGTGATTACTTTTGAAATCAACCCAATTTAGGGGAAAATAAGCAAAGAAAATCTCTATTTTATGTTAAAATGCTGATTATGCGGCTTAGAACTCAGAATTGAGCTTGGTAAACAAAATATTCAGAATCAGCACCCTCAAATTAGGTAAGAAGGGTGGTTTACCAACTTTTCCTCAAATTTGCCGTCAGAAGTTTTCTTCTGTGAAGCTGCTCTCCCTCTAAAGAATGGATAGGCTATCATGTGATGTCGTGGTCTTATCGCCCTCTCACGGTGAATTGCACGGATAAATATTACATGCTTTTGTGCTTCTTTGTCAATCGGACCTTCGTCAAAATGAAACGCCATTGTGTGACAAGTGTAAAAATAGCGGCCTGGTTGAACATGCACTGAAATCACTCAACATAATTGAACATAACCTGAACAAAACCTACCCCCTACCAGGTTAAGTTCAGAGCCTATGTTACCATAGTTACTTACATAGCCTGATCATTTTTGAGCTTTGTGGAACTGAAATCCCAGGTTTAACGTTTACTCTGGGTTTACATACCCAGTTAAGTTCAGGGCCTATGTTACCATAGTTACTTACATAGCCTGATCATATTTGAGCTTTCTGGAACTGAAATCCCAGGTTCACCGCTAACTCTGGGTTAACATACCCAGTTAAGCCAGTAAACCTGCTTTCTGGAATACCCCTCTGTTCCACCTCCTAACTAAGGGTTTCTACACACAGTTGAGTTCCGTCAACGCATGCCAGTGGGTGTTCCCGACGGTATCTATGCAAATGACCTGAAATATAACCGTAATTTGATTGGTTGGTGCCATCCGTCGATTGCCTTGATTGGCCAGTGCCGTCTGTCAGTGCAGCAACAGCTGAACTTCTCAACGCGAGCAACGGGAGGAACGCAATGCAACGGACCCACAATTCAGTTGGGCAACGGATGACGTAAGCCCATGTAAAGTGAACGGGATGCGTCTCCAGCACTGTAACGCACGCAACTGTGTGTAGGAGCCGTAAGAGTGTGTGAAGACTGATCACATGACCCACCTACAGCATAGGCCTTGTACTGTATAGTATAGTAGACGCCGTGTACTGTAGGGATGGGCAGAACGAGGCTTTGTGAAACAACGAAACGTTCGAAGCAATTGCGCCAGAATTGTGTCGAGGCTTCGAAACAATCCGACACACATCACTCCATGGTGACATCTAGTGGCCAGTTTTGCTAACATCACATTTTGACCGTGAAGCAGAACTGCTTCAGACGAAGAATATAAATAGCCAACATGGAACGCAAGATTACGTCCACAGCCACATGGTTCAGTGGTTAACACACTTGCATGCGTCCGGTGTTCGACTCCCTGCTGGTGCTTAAAAAGTTCAGACTAGTATATACCTTCAGTAACAAGAACATTTTTATATCTGCCAGTTACAGATGTTTTGTTATTTCAGTTTCATAATACATTATCCTTTGAAATATGTTGGAGAGGAAAATGTTACAATGGTTTTAAAATGTAGGCTATGCTATGTAGGGTTTTTTTTGGGAACATGTTGTAGGGAAATAAAGGATACATGAATGAAGCAGGTTAGACTAATCAGGTTCAACATGGGAAAAATGTTTTGTATGTCAACATAATTTTTTATTTAGGAATAACAGTTGTTCTGCCGTCTTGGCATTTAATCTGTTTCTTGTTTTTGAATAAACCTCCCCAGACTATAAATATGTTTTTGCCATCACACTTAGGTTTGGATAAACCACTCTCCTCTCCTGCCAGTATTTCAAAGGGTCACTAGACTATATCTATCTAAACTATCGCTCACTGTCGGTCTCTAGCCTGTCAATTAATTTATATCACTAACCTATCAATCACAAGAATGCACTATCAATCGCTATATGCCGCTATATCTCTCAAAATCTCTCTCCTCACAAAAAACCCACAAAGATAGGATGTGTTTGAATGACTTTTAAGCATTCTGGGACTTTGTAATTTAGATCAAACAGGTGTTTACTCGAGTAATTGGCTCGCGCGGTAAGTGTGCCATCTGTCCAAACCAAATTGAAACACCACGAAGCATCACTTAGCCATGGTCACGTGACATGGGCGTTTTGAACCACAATTCGAAACACTTTTCGAAACACTTGCGTTTCGGAAGCTCGACACTGTTTCGAAACGTCAGCTTCGAGCGTCACATCCCTAGTGTACTGTACGCACAGGCTACCACTGTCTATTGGGAGATGTGTTAACCCATTTACTCCTAAAATGCCGGTTAAAAACGCCTATAGAATCCTATGGCATTCTAGACTAAATAACCTTATTTCCTGAGGGTTTTCTGAAAACATACTAAAAATTGTCAACGTCTACCAAAATGTAATATCTAAGCCTCTGTAGCACCTAGAAACATGAAATAAAAAGCATGCTGCGCTACGCAGCATCCAGCGGGAGGGTCAATGTTGCGCTACGCAGCATCCAGCGGGAGGGTCAATGTTGCGTCATGCAGCATCCAGCGCGAATGGGTTAAGGAAACATTGGCTGTATGGCTCACAGCAACGTAAAGTTTGTAAAGTTTGCCGTGTAATGTGTGTGCATGTGTATACATGTATGTTTAATGTAATGTTTATTGTAACTGGATCTACTATAACGTGATTACGTTTCACTGTAAGTCCTTGTGATTTAACTAGCCAATAACCTTAATGCATGATGGGCTATTTTGTATGTGAACTTGCTTGTGTGTGATTTCAGATTTCAGTGAGATACCAGGGAGTCCCATTTCCATTTATGTTGAGTGGTGTATTCCTAGAAGTAAAAGGAAACGTTGTGTTATTGTACCTGTATTGTTTAATACTGGTGTAGGCTGTGTTTACCATAAACAATGGATTTTAACTGTGTTTGTTTACCCCTTCAGAAAGATTGGCACTGCTGCTTTGCCTCAATAAGTAATTGTAGCTGCTGCCTCATTATTTTCTTCTTTATCTTGTTATTTTGTTTGTCCGGTTGATTTGGCCTAAACATATTTGCGTGTGTGTATGTATGTGTGAATAGGCAACAGAATCAGCAGCACAGGTGGTGTGTCGGCCTCACTCCTCTTCCAGGACAGGTAACCTCTCCCGAACAGCTGATCAAATTAACCCTACCTGATTACATTCAGGTAGCCTTCCTACCTATAGCGGCCTATAGCTGCCAATTAAATTCAAATCCCTCATTCTGGCCTACAGTACAGGACACTGACTGGATCTGCACCACTATTTGATTTCCATGATCCAGCTCCACGTCCCCTCTCACCCACTGCGGTCCTCTGATGAGCTTCTGCTCAAGACTCTTTTCCCTGGTGGTTTTTCATTGGTGGAATGAGTTGCCTAGTGTTCTAGTTTTGGCACTTGTGAGAAGTGTTTAAAAACTTTGCACTTTATCATACAGAATTATGGTTATGGTTTTTGTTAATGTGAAAACTGACAATTGATAATATTATGTATACTATTTTTATTATTACTATATGCTTAATGTAAACTATTGTTTTTAACTAATATACTTCATATACTGTAAGTCACCGTGGACAAAAACATCTAAATACCATACAGTACACATCCTGCCAGAAACGGCACACACACCAATAACCCACATCCTGTTACTGAATGTTGAAACGAAACAAAGTATATATTGTTTAGAAGGATTGTTAGAGTAAGTAATGTGTTTACTTGAGAATACAGAAATACAAGTAAGAAAATTGTAGTTATATCTGAAAGGCTTAAATGTGGTTAGTTGATAATCACATGCCTCATTAAAAGAGACAGAAGGAATTTATACTCGCCATATGAAAAAGAGAAATTGACAATATATATATATTTTTTAGAATGTTTGGCTACATTTTTTATCTAGATATTATAATTATAATATTGTATCATATTTAGATGTTATTTTGGTATACATAAATGTTAAATCATAAATAAATATTAAAATAACTTGCATTAAAGAGTCATTATTGTGGCATCCGACGCGTTTTCGCTCGGATCCACTTTGGCAAGAGTAGACAGAGGTCTTGTACGCGTAGGTATCGTTATTATTTTCAGTATTTATTATGTTCGGAAGCATATGTTACATAAATTAGAGTATGCTACGATCACGACCACGGTCAAAAAACTATCTTCCTCTACTCCCGCCAGCTCATTCAAACTCATCAGCTGCTTCACCTGTGTGTGCGTATCTAAGTAGGCGGAGCAGAGGCACCCAATCCGTGCCCACAATCAAGCACCCTGTGACACAAATGCGCTACATATTAAAAACTATAAAATAATCTTACATAAATTATACTCATACTAACTTATAAATTACAAATAACTTGAATAGCAGAAATGGCTCCAACAAATATAGTATATATACCATCCTATGAGAGAAATTTGGTTTCTTCATTTATCCCAATCCGTGAATTAGTGAAACACATTCATCACACAGTGAAGTGAAGCACACACTAATCCCGGCGCAGTGAGCTGCCTGCAACAACAGCGGCGCTCGGGGAGCAGTGAGGGGTTAGGTGCCTTGCTCAAGGGCACTTCAGCCGTGCCTACTGGTCAGGGTTTGAACCGGCAACCCTCCGGTTACAAGTCTGAAACATGAATGGGGGCGGGACTTAGCCACTCTCTCCAGTTATATATAATACCTCCATGGGGTGAACAGGCCATGAGAAGGATGGGTGGAGTCTTTTCGTATGCTCACTGCTCTCCGCACACAGCGCTCTGGGTAGACGTCTGTAACGTGACTGAAACCCGGACATATATTCATTTCAGTTACGCCAGCTTATTTTTTGTATGTGGGAAGGAGACTCGGTTTCACTCTGAACTTTTATATGAAAAATGAGTGTATTGAAATGTTCAATTTCACAACAGTATTTAAGACCGTGACGTTTTACCAACGTCAGGCCTAGCTGTAGGTAAGCCGCCCTCAAGGCGCATATGAACAAAGGAATCGCCCCCAAATAATAAAAAAAACTCCATTCAAACCAAACTGAAAATGTTCAATACGCAGTTGTTCGTTAACCCACTTTCGTACAATAGCATACATATAAATAGTAGTCAGTTTCAACAACCCTCTATTGAACTCAGGAATATTAATGCAGGCTACCAGTTTTCCGACAACGTCGGTCACATAGGCCGACAACACAAAGTGAATCGTGCTCCTAGAGCATACGATCTCTAATCAAAAGAAAGAAAATGAAAGAAAGAAAATGTATGAAACGAAATCAAAAGTTAGAGTAGGTCAAA
Source organism: Alosa sapidissima (assembly GCF_018492685.1). Lineage (NCBI taxonomy): Eukaryota > Metazoa > Chordata > Actinopteri > Clupeiformes > Clupeidae > Alosa > Alosa sapidissima. Next base: position 35,456,715 of record NC_055964.1, on the reverse strand, counting down.
TATCAACTGAAGGAGTCAGGGGTGAAAGAAGGGGTGAGACGTTTTGTTGTGTGGGCGCCGCCACGGAAAAGTAGGCTATAGTTTGTTGTAACGAGGAATTTAAATGGGATTGGGGCAGCGGTAGGTATTGAGGGCAGGAGAAAGGGTTTTTGGAGGCTACAAACAGGCTTAGGGAAACCGGTCACAACAGAAAAAGTTTGTATCAAACCCGGTATCCAGCGCTGTTCGTCATAGAAAGCTCCTTCTCCCTGTGTCTTGCAGAATTCTCGGAAACGGATGTCGGGGTCCAAAAGTGCTCCCAGGGCATAGAATAATCCACCAGAGTATCCCAATAGAATCCATATGATCCTTTCCGTTCTCAGTATTTCTCTCTTGCCGCAACTCATCCGCCATCGGCCCACACTCTCCCCGCCACAGACTTCATTCAAATAATGACAGGCCTACGCTCACTCACGTCATCGCGTCACGTCCCAACACAAACAGACCCCCTCAACTGCCACCAGTCTACGCCAAAACCCACCAGTTACTATTTAATTAATATATTATTATCATTATAAGTAGGCAGGCATAGCTGACCGCTACACTCTTCCCCCCATGGAAAAACAACCCATGGTTGGCAAAGAACGTCTACTCAACCAAAGCCATGAAAATCGTCGTCATCAGACTCTTCCAAGAAAATGTTGAGCACTCTCTGCTTTTCTTGAGCATCTTTTTCAGCAGCAGTGGGAAAACAAGGTTTTAGATTGTTTACATGGATTGTACACAGGTCTTCTCCCGTGTCTTCTCTGACAACTTGGAAATTCACAGGGCCTAACTGCTGTATGACTCAGGTCCTTTCCATTTGGGCGCTAGTTTTGCTGTAAAGTGCTTTGCTGCTGAGGATTGAGCATGGTTACGAACCCACACTCTATCTCTGGGTTGGTAAGTTACATCTCTTCTTTTTTTATTATAATTTCTCAGCTGTCTAGCTTTTGCCTTTTTTGCTGCTGAGGTGTGCCTTTATTTGTAGGTTTTTGATGTGCTGCACCACTTCATAGCCAGAGGAATCAGGTGATAGGGCTTGTCCCTGTACAAGTTTATCCACAGGACTTCTGAGTTTTCGCCCCAAGTGAAGCTCCGCAGCTGTCAAGCCTGTTGTTTCATGTACGGAGGAGTTTAGTGCAAATCTGAATTCAGGAAGGTATTGGTCCCATTTCCGATGATTATCCTCGACAAATTGTGAAATAATGCATTTTATGCTCCTGTTTACCCTTTCAGTCATGTTGGTTTGTGGATGGTATGCGGTAGTGAGTTTATGGGTAACTGTCCATGTTTCACAGAGTTCTGTAAACAAGTTGGAGACAAATTGTGAGCCTCTGTCCGATAGAAGAAAGTCTGGAACTCCCCAGCGTGTGAGAATTTCTTTTTGAAACAGCTTTGCAATTACTGGTGCAGTAGCAGCACGCATGGGAAATAATTCCACCCAGCGGGTGTAGTAATCCACAAATACTAGTAAGTACTCATGGCAGCTTGGGCTACGGGGAAAAGGCCCCATAATATCCACTCCCAACATCTCATTTGGGAAAGTTACTTCAGTCTGTTGTATTTTGCCACAAGGTTTGTTATTTTCCCCTTTGTAGGTCTGACATTTCAAACAGGATCGGATGAAGTTCTTGACGTCGTCCCACATTTTTGGCCAGAAGAGATTTCCTATAAACCATATCCTCAATCACAGAATATTTGGATTCTGAGACTTTACAACCCTCAGCTAAGGCTTTGATGATGCTGGATATTTCAGGATCTTTCTGTTGTTCCTCCCGCAGTGTGGTCATGGAAAAGGGAAAGTCTTCTGTATCCTTCTGACTGGAAGTCATCATACAGGCAGGGCCGAGTGGAATCCTAGACAGAGCATCCGGTGCCACATTGAGTTTGCCTTTCCGGTATTCAATTACAAAATTGAATTTTTGGAGTCGAAGTGCCCATCTTATAAGACGACTAGATGTTTTAGTGCTGTTCATTACCCACTGTAAGGAGGCATGGTCAGTCACCACAGTAAACAACTTTGGTTCCAAATAATGCTCCCATTTCTCTAGAGCCCAGATAACTGCCAAACATTCTCTCTCTGTAGCAGAGTAATTGCGCTCTGCTTTGTTTAGGGTACGGCTTGCATAAGCGATCACCTCCTCGTGACCGACTCCCTTCTTTTGGGCCAGGATTGCACCCAATCCCACGTCACTGGCATCTGTATATACAAGGAAAGGAAAATCCAGGTCAGGATGTCCCAGAATGGGAGGAGAGGTAAGATGGCTTTTGAGTATATCAAATGACTTCTGACACTCATCACTCCATTTGAAGGCTCGTCCTTTTCTTTTCAGGGCATTGATTGGTTCAGCCACTTGAGAGAACCCTGGCACAAAGCGATGGTACCAGCCAGCTAAACCCATGAAGCGCTGGACTTCCTTTATGTTCGTAGGTGCTGGGTAGGATTTGATAGCTTCCACTTTTACTGGATCTGCGGCTATCCCTTTGGCAGATATGACATGACCCAGGTATTTGATTTGCCGGAGACAGAACTTGGATTTTTTTAGATTCAATGTAAGTCCTGCAGCTCGGAGTTTCTGAAGTACGGCGTTTAGATCTTGGAAGTGTTGTTCAACTGTAGAGGAATATATCACTATATCGTCCAAATAAACTAAGCAATTCTTCCCTCTAAGTTCAGCGAGCGCTCGTTCCATTAACCGCTGGAAAGAGGAGGGCGCGTTCTTGAGTCCAAAAGGCATTACCCTGAACTGAAAAAGGCCAGCAGGGGTCACAAAGGCTGTTTTCAATTTGCTGGAGTCATTCATGGCGACCTGCCAGTATCCACTATTGAGGTCCAAAGTGGAAAAGACTGAGCACCCAGCTAGTGATTCAAGTAGCTCATTGATATTAGGCAACGGGTAAGCGTCCGTTTCGGTCACTGCATTCAATTTCCGGTAGTCAACACAGAACCTTTGACTTCCATCTTTCTTTGGGACTAGTACAACAGGAGAAGACCAGCCAGAATATGATGGTTCAACAATCCCATCGTTGAGCATTTCTTGAAGCTGCTGTTCTACAATCAATTGTTTTTCTGCAGACATACGGTATGGCTTCTGCTTGATTGGAACCTCGGTGTTGGTGTATATATGATGTTGCAACAGTGTGGTTCTTCCTGGCTTCAAAGAACAAAGTTCAGGCTGGGACTCCAACAGTTGTCTTAGGCTTGTTTTTTCCCAGTCATGTAAGTCAGCATTTGCAACTGCACTGTCAATGTAATCCTGAGAAGTTAGTGCAACAGGAAGTGGAGTCAAGCAAGGAGGAGGAACAGAGGACAAGAGAGTGAGTTTGGGAGTAACACTGCAGTTGGAGGCTTGCTCATCACTCAGTTGAAAGAAGTAGATCTCTGGTTTGTTTTTAAAACTGAACTGGTGGTCAGATGCATGGATTTGTAATCCACTGTAATATAAGTAATCAAGACCAAGGACTACTCGGTAGGCCAGTGCTTTGGGAGAGAGCACTGCCACTGGCAAGGTACAGACATTATTGCTTAGGTCAATGGTTACCTCAGCCCAACCAAGAGGAGTCTCTGTTTCCCCATTAGCCAGGAATAGTGGACCAGTGGTCCAAGGCTTTAAGTCATGTTTAGGCCTGTTAAGTGCCCTCCATACACTATCAAGAACCAGAGTGTAACTAGCACCTGTGTCAACGATAGCCCTGCCGCTCCATGTGTCAATGGCAACAGGGACCACCAACTGTTGGGGTATGCCACAACTACCAGGTCCTTGCTCAGTCTCAGCTCTAGCTGCCTGCCGTTTTTCTGCAGAACCTTTGGAGGCAGAAGTCAGACATTTTTCCACCATGCGGTTCCAGCTTTGGAGATCTTTGCATGTTTTTGGAAGATGGGCCCGATGACTGATGATCTCCAGCAGGGGAATGGTACTGGGGACATGAACCAGGTGAGTGTTGGCCTTTGCAACGCCAGCACATTACTGGAGGTTTCTCTGTGGGTTTATTTATAGTCACTCTCTGTTGTTGTGAGTTTCTACTGGTGTATGCTAGGCGTTGTTCATACTGTGCTTGTTGTTCTAGGTCTTTCTCTAGCTGGTGACCAAGCCTCACAAGCTCGTCCACGGAATTGACTCGTCCACGGAGATGACTTGCAAGCTGCGGCCTAACATTCTTCAGGATCATTTTCACTATCTCCAAATCAGCAATGTCAGGATTCCAATGCTTACAAAGAGCTCGATATGAAAATGCAAAGTCTCGAATAGACTCTTGTTCTCCTTGCCTCCGTTTCCTCACCCGGTCTGCTAACTCGTCTTCATAGTCTTCGGACAAGAAAGCGGAAAGAAAGTCCTTCTGAAACTCAGCCCAAGACACAACCTGAGTTCTGGCAATCTCCCACCAATCGCGAGCGGTGCCATGCAGAACAGTCCTAAAGGTGGCAAGGATCTCTGCATCAGACAGAGGATGAACAGCCAGAAAGTCTTGACACTTGGACAAATACAGAAGAGGATCCGGATCATCATGTGATCTGCCATAGGTAGGAAAAGACAGTTTTAGATGGTCTGTTTTGATGACACTGGGTTGTCCTGGGGCCAGGTGAATTGAACTGAGCAGAGGCGTTGAACGGGAAAGGAGGGAATTTGTGTTAGAAAAACTGCTTTCAATTTTTTTTTTTCAAGAGCCTTCAATTTACTGTTTTGTTCACTGTTTTCTGTCTGTAAGTTGCTCATGGCAACACATAATTGATCAAGCACGCTAACACAATGATCCATTTTTTGTGACAGGATATTATGAGTGGCAAGGAAACTCTGGTGATGGCCATGAATGTCCTGCTGAACTTCACTTTGCAGCTGTTCCACCATAAATCGGACTTCACTGAGCTGTGCGGTGTCCTGACTTTTCATCTCCTCAGCAATCATAGGCTTTATTCCCTTTAACATTTTATCTAATTCAACATCTAGTTGGTCTTTATGTTCTGCATTAGTTTTATCAAGTTTAATAAACTGCTCCTCGGTTTTGTCAGCAAAAACCTTCAGTTTGGCCTCTAAATGAAAACGACTCCGTCCCATTTGCTTTGACAGATCACACACCTGGCTATTGCAGTAATCTAATTTCTCAAAAAGTAAAGACCAGTTCTCTGCATGGCCCAAAGACTGCAAAGCCAGTCTTCCCAGGGTTTTTCCAGGCATAGGAAGGGTAGTAGGCAAGTCACGCTGAGCTGAGGGTGCAGAGGAACAAGTGGATGGAGCCATCTCCATGTCAGGTTCTTGAGCATCTCCTGGTGGTGGAGAACTGCCTGGAAGCAATCTTAGGGGCATAGAACCAGGACAATCAGACATTCCTGAAACTTTGGGTAAATTTGGTGGGCTAGTCAGACGACTAGGTAGAGTAGTGGGCTGGGGAGGATATGGAAAATACGCATTTTGCGGAGTGGCTATATTGGGTGGAGCAAGAAGACTAAGATCCAAAAGTGACTTGGAATGAGTGGAATCTAGCTGATCACCTTGGGCAGACATGATTCATTAATAATGGTCCTCACTGAGATGACTTAAGGGAATGCTACAGTGAATGAACACCCTATAGTGCACAGTAGTAAAGGCCACAGATTAGAGTATCTGCTGAAAAAAGAGCAGGAGAGGGTAGAAAAAACAGCAGCAGTACAAGAACTATACTCTTATGAGATTCCCACAATATTGCATTCAAAACACACAGTTCATTAGTTAATGATTAACAATAAACATTGCAGAGAAATTCAGTAACTCAGCACACTGTTTCACAATGGGTGTATGTGTGTGTGTTTTTTTTTTTTTTTTGAGTTCATGTTCAAGTCCACATAGTCCAATGGAAAAAAATTGAATTCCTTTTCGTTTGATTCAGAAAAAACGCAAAGCACAAAGTCACGTAAAAAATCAGAAGATTTCAGAGTTCAAGCTCACCGATGCAGTGAGGTTAGAGTCAAAGTGAAAAGTAGAGGTTCAAAGTCTCAAAGTCTTCCAAAGTTAGAGTTACATAGCCTAGTGCAGAGTCTCACTGTCCCTTCGTGGTCGCCATTCTGTAACGTGACTGAAACCCGGACATATATTCATTTCAGTTACGGCAGCTTATTTTTTGTATGTGGGAAGGAGACTCGGTTTCACTCTGAACTTTTAAATGAAAAATGAGTGTATTGAAATGTTCAATTTCACAACAGTATTTAAGACCGTGGCGTTTTACCAACGTCAGGCCTAGCTGTAGGTAAGCCGCCCTCAAGGCGCATATGAACAAAGGAATCGCCCCCAAATAATAAAAAAAACTCCATTCAAACCAAACTGAAAATGTTCAATACGCAGTTGTTCGTTAACCCACTTTCGTACAATAGCATACATATAAATAGTAGTCAGTTTCAACAACCCTCTATTGAACTCAGGAATATTAATGCAGGCTACCAGTTTTCCGACAACGTCGGTCACATAGGCCGACAACACAAAGTGAATCGTGCTCCTAGAGCATACGATCTCTAATCAAAAGAAAGAAAATGAAAGAAAGAAAATGTATGAAACGAAATCAAAAGTTAGAGTAGGTCAAATATCAACTGAAGGAGTCAGGGGTGAAAGAAGGGGTGAGACGTTTTGTTGTGTGGGCGCCGCCACGGAAAAGTAGGCTATAGTTTGTTGTAACGAGGAATTTAAATGGGATTGGGGCAGCGGTAGGTATTGAGGGCAGGAGAAAGGGTTTTTGGAGGCTACAAACAGGCTTAGGGAAACCGGTCACAACAGAAAAAGTTTGTATCAAACCCGGTATCCAGCGCTGTTCGTCATAGAAAGCTCCTTCTCCCTGTGTCTTGCAGAATTCTCGGAAACGGATGTCGGGGTCCAAAAGTGCTCCCAGGGCATAGAATAATCCACCAGAGTATCCCAATAGAATCCATACGATCCTTTCCGTTCTCAGTACTTCTCTCTTGCCGCAACTCATCCGCCATCGGCCCACACTCTCCCCGCCACAGACTTCATTCAAATAATGACAGGCCTACGCTCACTCACGTCATCGCGTCACGTCCCAACACAAACAGACCCCCTCAACTGCCACCAGTCTACGCCAAAACCCACCAGTTACTATTTAATTAATATATTATTATCATTATAAGTAGGCAGGCATAGCTGACCGCTACACGTCTTCCAGATGAGGCAGTGAGACACCAATCATTTTCTCCGCTGATCTCACTATCCTGTTGAGATTGTGTCTCTCCTCGGCTGTGCTGTTCCCATACCAGGATGAGATGCAGTAAGTGAGAAAGCTCTCACTGGTGCCTCTGTAGAACATGGTCGTGGCTGGGATAGGGAGGTACACCTTCTTGAGTCTACGGAGAGAGTGGAGGCGCTGTTGGCCCTTCTTGAAGACAGCCGTGGTGGTGTCTCTGGAGGTCAATTCATCCGTTATGGACCCCCAGAAATGTGGTATTGCGAACTCTCTCCACCTCAGAACCATTAATGATCAGTGGGAGATGGGATGGGTGACCAGACCTTCTATAGTAGCTGTAACTTTGTAACTTTGTAACTTTATGAAATTATTGATAATTAATTTTTGAAGTATTGTTAATTATCATTAAGTATTATTAAAAATGTGACCAACAAGGGGATTGCACCTTTGAAAGGTTATATATAGAACCCTTTTCTTGAGTATGAAAGAACCCCAAGGGTTCTTATAATTGAACCCTCTAAAATGGTTCTATAGACTAAAGAATCTTTTGAGGGTGCCATATATGTACCAAGCCATAGAACCATTTGTGGTTCAATATAGAACCTTTTGTTTTTTGTGTGTGATCACATGACCCAGTTTGGTTACACTGTAGCTCAGGCTAGTGGTCATTTCATCACATCCTGTAGCATTTTACTGAACAGATTGTAACTGTCACTTCCTTCTTCCAGTGAAACAGTATTTATAAGTTCAAATGTTAGCAACATATTGATGTCAGTGAAAATGATCCCATTTCCTTTAATGGATTTTGAACAAAGCTGTGTAAAATAAAACAGTAAACAGTGTAAGCCGTGTAAAACAATAAACATGATATTGCAGCTGTACAAATGCACACTCAATAATATGCATCACATTTTGATATGCATACATCTGCTTCATGACATAATTGTAAAATATATATCTTTTTTAAAAACTGATAATTTTGTTTTTGAACAGAAAATAATATAGGACTAATATAGGATAATATTTAGTAGCTTACGCAATGCATATACAAGCATATTCAGATTGCTATATGCAAATGTTTGCTTTTGCACACGATTTTAAATTTCACAAACATTTCACATTATGAATTAGCAACTGAACACTGACTATCCTCTTCAGCATGCAGCACAATCACTGCGCGTAGCAAGGTGTAGCAGTTCAGTATGTTACCATGGGAACAGAGAGGACACAGTTGTGATGCAGGTGATCCACTGTCATACCTTGATCAGACAGCAGGTGGAGCCAGAGCTATAAACAGGGAGAACACTAAACAAATCCAAACAAACACCATCACATGGGTGGGCAAACTGAGTTCAATGGGTAGACTTCTTCAGCCTTCTCTGAATCATCTGTGCCTATTAGGAAAATAATACCAGTTCAATCAGAACAGCAGGGACTTAGTCATGGTTTAAGACTTCTGCCAATATGTATCTGCAAAATGCACTGAATGTCAAACCCAAGACCAGTCGAATGTGGCTTAATTCACTGAACACTGAATTATTGTATTTACTCAAACTAAAACTCTTATAAAACAAACTCAAACTCTTCTGCTCAAACTGAGAATGACATGACAATGTCACATATTGAGGGCTGGATGATCTACACACACTGAACCACAGGGCACAACCTCTGAATCTGTGAAACAAGTTTACATCAGCTGAGCTGTGTGTTTAATTGGTGTTTACATCAGCTGAGCTGTGTGTTTAATTGGTGTTTACATTAGCTGAGTTGTGTGTTTAATTGGTATTATGACTGCAGAGTGCTTCAGAGGGAGGTGGAGTGGATGTGTCTCTCTTTGAGGGAGGTGGAGTGTGTTCTCTTTGAGGGAGGTGGAGTGGATGTGTCTCTCTTTGAGGGAGGTGGAGTGTGTTCTCTTTGAGGGAGGTGGAGTGGATGTGTCTCTCTTTGAGGGAGGTGGAGTGGATGTGTTCTCTCTTTGAGGGAGGTGGAGTGGATGTGCTCTCTCTTTGACATACTCACTTGAGGCAGCTGAGTAGTTACTCGACACAGCAGTCTGGGAGTCCTTATCTGGAACACAGACACATTCCAATCAGAAAAGAGATCTGTTTACTGCTTTTATAAATGGAATCTTGATAATTTGGCCCTTTTTACAATTGACACAAATTATTTAACGTCAAAGTGAAAGCAGATTTCTACAAAGTAATGTTAATTAATAAAAAAAATATACATGTATAATGCAAAATAAGAGACTACATAAATATTCACACCTTCCAGTCAGCATTATGTATATGCACCTTTGGCCACAACAAAGCATACCTGGATAGGTCTCAGTTAGGCTTGCACATCTCAATACTGCAATTTTACTCCATTTTCTTTGCAAAACTTATCAAGTTCTGCCGTTCATAAAATCTTCTACCAAGTCTTAGTTCTCTTGCAGACTGAATCAGATTGTCCTCCAGGATTTCCATATATTTTGCTGAATTAAAGAGAAACTATGCAGTTTGGGCAATTTCTTCACTGTTTTCTTGCTTTTTGCTCGCAGGTTTCTCTGCAGAGCGCCCCCTACAGTTTCGGAGTATATATTTTATGACACTCCTCGCTCGGTCAGTCTGCCGGTTCCTCTTTCCCTGTTCCTCCGACAACGGTTCACTCGCTTTCTGCTTGTTTTCGCTGGCTCTGCCATGACGGATGTCTGAGAAACTCCATGGCTACCTTGTTCTAGCTGGTGCCTGGTGTGTAAGTGTGTAGTGCAGTAAAGCAATTTGTTACATCGCGAGGCTGCAAGACTTTCTGCCTCTGAGGCCGTCGGCCCAAAGTTGCAAGGGTGGTTTTCCGCTCACAGGCGCTAGGGGGAAATGAGACGGCCACCGTTCAACCCGAAAAAAGTCATATAACATTCCAATGATTTTGAAGCTGTTTAGTTAAGGTAAATTAAGCTAAAAAACAGCATAGTCCCCTTTAATTTTACTTTTACCTTTGTAAACCTTCAAGGGCCTCCTGTCGAAAAGTATCCGCACAGCATCAGACCATTAAATCTTCTTCCATTTGACCTTGGTGTCTTCACATGTCAACTTTAGTTGAGATTTAATAAGAGCATTGCCACTCACCCATAGAGTGTTGACTGGTGAAGAACTTGGGCAAAAGTTGTTGTGCATACATACCTGTCAACACTCCCGTTTTTTCCGGGTTTCTCCCGTATTTGAAGGTCATCTCCCAGCACCCTCCCGTTTTGTTATTTCTCCCGGAAAACTCTCATAATTTGCATGGCCATCAAACTTCATTTTAAAATCATTGATCCATTCAGGTTGCCAGGTTGTGTATGAAATACACCCTACACATACAAGATCACTTAGTTTAAATTTCAACTGTTTTGTCATAGGCTAAAACCTGGCAACCCAAAACCCAAATAAGGAAGCGGGTGCCAACTGCGCAGCCTGAGTCTCGTCGAGAACTCACTCCAGAACTAGCTGTTGTGAAATTGTTGGGAATTTAATCTATTAACACATCACATAAACTGTTATTGAGTGTTGTTGATACACTGAACTTGTTCCCTCGGAACCAAATCTGACAGCAAGCAGCTTTGGAGTTTTAGAAGTAGGCTGCACACAGGCAGCTGGTGGATACACAACTGGCATGCGTAAGGTAATGGTAAGGTAAAAGCAACGACCAAAATGCAGTGTTGAAACACGTGTATGAAACTTATTAAATATGCAAACACAGATCCGGTATAAACACTGCCCCCCCCCCCCCCAAAAAAAAAAATCTCCCGTTTTTGGAAAGCTAAATGTTGACAGGTATGTGCATAGTTTCTGCCATCTCAGCTGTTGAAGCTTTTAACTTCTTCAGAGCTGTCATAGGTGCCTTGGTGGCCTCCCCCCACCATTATTCTTCTTGAATGGTCACTCGGTTTGTGGTGACGGCCTGCTCTAGGCAGATTTGCACATTTGCCATATTCCTTACATGCCTTAATGATATATTTCACAGAACTCCAGGGGATGTTCAGTGACTTCAAAATGTTGTATCCATCCCCTCACTTACGCTTGTCAATAATCTTTTCTCTGAGTTGTTTGGAGTGTTCTTTTGTCTTGACCTGTGACTGGACCTTTCAGGCGCAGGTGTCTTTATATTACTATACATTCACTGCACTCAGGCAATCTCCATTTCATAAATTCTGAAACTATAAGCACCAATTGGCTGGAATGTGGTTGATATAGGTCAGCCACTTTAAGGGGGGTGCAATTTGTGATAAATCACAATTTATACAATCGCTTATTTTCCATTTTATATTTCTAATTAATTAACATTTCTTTGTAGAGATTTGCTTTCACTTTGACATTAAAGAGGGGGGTTTTTGGACATTATTGTAAAAAGGCCAAGGGGGTGAATACTGTGTATAGCCACTGTATTATAAATGTCCTTGCAGTTGCAGATTGTGGTTTACATATCAGAGGAAAAAAATCATAACAGAGGAAAATATTAAGTTTCCAAACATTATCTCATGGCAACAGTCAAGACAAGAAGGTATGATTGCTTGTTATGTTAGTTGAGTGGAGTAGACAATATATTGTACTTACAGTTATAGCCAGTTATAGTTTAGCAGTAAACAATCTAGTAAAAAAAAACTCAAAATCACCTACCTAGCAATGATTATGACTTTTAAGCAAAATCGTTTTCGAACCTGCCAGGACATAGTTGTCTGAATGATTCTGAGAAGCTACTGTATTGCTACTTTGCAATAACAGTGACAGTTGTTTTACCTTTCGTTGTTTTCTTTCTGATAAAGAAGCCGATGGCTCCTACCAGGCAGCACACACACACAGCCACCAGTGTAGAGGATGCGATGGCCGTAGTTCCCAAGTCCCAATCACCCTCTGCTAAAAAAGCAAACCAGGAACACTGAACAAGCACACCAACAAAGCATATTCCTACTATGCCAGTCTATTCAATACCTAAAACAGTGGAGACAAGAGACACTGGACAAATACCAATTCAACAGAGCCAATGACATTTCAAAACCCGTGTCATACCCAAATCAATGTCCAGCTTGTTGTCCAGGCTGAGGTGTTCAACTGTGCAGGTGTAGTGGTGATGCTGTAGTTCCTCTGCGCTGACCTCCAGGCTCTTCCTCATCTGGTACGTCTCATCTCCATTAGGTAGCAGCTCCCCCCCAGTGATCTGGTGGTCAGACACAGACTGGCCGTCTCTGAGCAGGGTCAGGTTGATGTGACGGGGGTAGAATCCAGTGGCCAGACAGGTCAACAGAACACCAGTTGAGCCCTTCTTTTCACTCTGGAGGAGCCTGACTCTGGGCTTCACTGTGGGGGGTGGGGAATTATTTCTTTCTTTTTTGAGTTGTGTTTTTATTTTTTTTTAAATAGGGATGTAACCAATGTTATGAAACAACATTGCAATATCATCAGTACCCTCTAACCCAGTTCCCAGTAGTGTGTGTGGGGGTAACCATCTCCACACATTTAGCTCACATTCTGCTTTTAAGCCTATAAGTCTGACTTTATTTTATTTTTTAGGTAAACTGTAGCTTTGAATCATCATTAATCAACAACTGAGTTGATTGTAAAGGAATATCCATTTCTGAAACATTTGGCAGTATAACAGTTAAAACTGTTTCTAAAATGAGTTGACATCTCAACCATAAAATGTGCCAGGAATCCCATTTTCACTCTGGCTGTGACCTGTTATCTACAGTATGTGTCCTAACTGTGTCCAATATACCCTATGCCAGAATTTAAACTGTATGAATTGGTGGTTTGGATTTTTTGATACATTACAAATATTGCCTAGAACACAGCATGCACCCATCTAAAGCACACAGCAACGTTTTTCTTTGCAATTATGCTCTCTTTTTTGAATAATGTTATGTTTTTACAGGGTAGTTTGTCAGTACCATGTCATAGCACATTGCAGGCATAATCATTGACAGAAATGAACTAGGCGTAGGCGTACAGAAAGCTCAGAGAAAGCTCACAATTGTCAATCATACTTTACCTTTTTTCAGCACTCGATTCCTATCTTTGGCTAGATGCTTTTTGAGAAATTTGATACAGTTGGGTTGATATACAAATTTGTACATAGAAGGGCCATTCAACTTTGGAGTCCATAATGCACTCTCACTGTTTGTCCACTTCCGGTTAAAGTGAAGAGTTTCATGATCTACATCAAAATACTTTCCTTCAACAGTCTCTCCATTGTAAGCATCTGTACTAATCATCAATCCTGGTTTATCGTCGCGCAGTAGTTCACATCCAGCAGCTCTCTGATAAGTGTAAATCTCTGGGGGAAAAAACGAAACAAAGATGAATGTGTCTGGTTTCCAAGTGGATACACAGATTGCATAAATTGTTTTAAATAAACATTTGCAATGACATATTTAAAACTATGTTTTCCCTAAATTAAAATCCATGTGAAAGACATTAGTTTAGGTTGCACAGTTGGTTTGATGTCATGACGTCTATTGGTTAGGGAACATGATGGATTGTTAAGAGAAGGTAGAAAATCTTTTGTTTTTTAAAAGAAAGGTTGCATGTAAGCAAGAGTTCCCGTACAAAAGCATTCCACACAATGTCTCAGTGAATTTATCAATGGAATCCATTCACAGCATGCTGAGGAAAAAAATAAAAAAAAATAAAAAAAAAAATTACAGTAAAAGTGGGATTCACCCTAGCCTGGCTAACGTCAGACCTCATCTCACTGAGATGGGGTCTGGGAACTAGACATTCATTTTCTCGTATTTGAAACGTGGTTTACGAATGCCCAGAAACACATTACCGTTCACGTTTGATTGATCAGCCGCTGTGTGAAATCCCCTACTTAAAGCACAAGGGATCTAACATCTCTCTAGTGTATATTTGACATCTGTGTTGCACAGTGGGTTTGAGGTCTTTAATGTAATGATGCTTTAATGTAACATGCCTTTCCCCAGTCCATCGGCTCACCATTTGTGTGGTTGAAATACTTGCTCAGATAAGATGCTCGATCTTTCAGGCGTCCATGTACATATCCAATAATGGATCCAACATAATCCATTTCATCTTCATCAACACTGCTGTTTAAGGCTTTATGAATGAATGTGTATAATAATTTGTGTTTATTGGAATCATAGTACCCAAACACAATATCATCCAACATCATATATGCTGAGAATTCTGGAAATGGAGTTCTTCCTTTGATGTATGTTGACTTCATCCATAAGGAGTGAGAACCTGAGAATGGAGGCACATTCAAGAGGGTGTTAGCCAACACTGACATGGGAACAGCCAGCATGAGGTACATTCAAGAGGGTGTTAGCCAACACTGACATGGGGACAGTGAGCATGAGGTACATTCAGGAGGGTGTTAGCCAACACTGACATGGGAACAGCCAGCATGAGGTACATTCAAGAGGGTGTTAGCCAACACTGACATGGGAACAGCCAGCATGGAGAAACCACAGATATGCTATAACAGATAAACAATTCAGACCAACACATTGTAAACAAAACAAAAGCAGCAACTGAGCATGTTACTCATAACAACTCCTCAGAATTCACACTGCGTGTGACTGCAGTTAGACTGTTCTATATATATATAGCCTACAGTCTATGGTTCAGATCATACCAAACAAGGTAAGGGGCGTTACCCAACTTGAAAGCCCATCTCACTGTAAGAAAACAGAAAGGCAGGTTCAATGCATTTTGGATTATTCACCAGTGGCGGGACAGATCAAACAAGTGGTGCTAAAATATTGGCATATAATACAGTCAGACCCCACATGCCCAAAAAGCCTCCAGGCGCCCCCAAAGGATTATCTACAAGAGGCCACGCAACATCAGGGACTGTGTAGTGAAGGCAGACTGTCCACCAGCGCCAACACCACAACATTTTCTAAGCGACATTCCAGATGGAAATTACCCTTGTGGCCGTTGTGCACAAGACAGCTTCACATACAAATGTCACTCCTTCACCCACCCAACAACAGGAAAGAATTTACATGTTGAAGGTAAAATCACATGCAGCACTACCAATGTGGTTTACTTGATCAAATGGCCCTGTGGGAAAGCCTATGTAGGTAAAACATGCCAGGCCCTGAATATAAGAATAAGTGAACATAGGAGTAACATCAGAAACAACAATGAAAAGAGCCCTCTGGTGGTTCACTTTAACCAATCAGGACACCCACTCTCAACCTTGAGATTTATAGGGATAGAACATGTAGAACAACACCGCAGAGGAGGAGACACAGACAACCTGTGCTTCTAAAAAGAGAGGCCTTCTGGATCCACCACCTGGGAACTTTGGCCCCAAGGGGGCTCAATGAAGATTTGGACATTAGACCCTTCCTCTAATATGGACTGATAATATGGACTGTGACCAGTATTTGCATTGATTACTGAATTTTACATGATGAACTCTATTTATTATAGATGAATGTATCTTCAGACATCTGTTTGTGTTATTGTACAAAGTTTAAGGTTTTATCTAATGTTTTTATTTGGCTTTAGTCACGCCACAAGCTTGCATGGTGTACCTGCAAGGGTTAATGAATCACTGAGCTGACTCCACCCCTCTAGACAGGTGATTTAGATCATGTACCAAGCCTGTGTTTGCAAGTGAATCTGAGGAAGACCGCAAGGTCAAAACGTCATGTGCCAAATAATGAGAAATTAAACTCAACAAAAGAGTACCAAGGAGTCCCAGATAGCACAGGGGCGTTGAATCCACGTTGAATCAACCTCCGCCGCTTCAAACAAACGTGGATTCAACGCCCCTCAACGCCCCTTTGCTATCTGGGGTGTGCAAACTTTTTTCCTGAAAAAAACTTGACCTTTTTTTGTTCAGCACCTGGGATGTGCATAAAGTCTCCTTGGAGGTGAATCAGATCATACCAATGCAAAATGCTTCTCCAGCAGTGCAATCGCAGGTAACGATATCTTAACATTTTCAGATACCGCTGTTCTGAGCATACTAAGCAAATTGGCCATTTGTAACTTTGAATCCCTCCTCACGTTAAGCTATGGTCCAATATGTGTTCACTAAAAAAACAAGTAACATTATTTTCCGGCTAATTAATAAATTGTCATACCGAGGTTGTCGACCTAGCAGGCTAGGTGACATTTGCTGCCATTCATGCAAAACTAAGCAAGAGTTAACGTTAATGAAACTTAACACCGCCTTCTCCCAGTGACTGAAGTGTATTTAAATGAAGTTGCAATGATGGTGGCGGAGCAGAGCCCTTTTACTTTACCTATCAACTGGCTACTGCTAGCATGATTTAGCATGCTATAAGCTAATGTACTTAGCATCTATGAAAGAACAGCACATATCTTTTTTCAAAAAGAATCTGTCACAACTAACAACGATGTCTCTTACAAACAACTACACAATATATGACTATCAATATGTATTTAATCAGACTGTGATAAGATATAGCCTAATAATACAGCAACCAGGGCTCCGAACCGGTTCAAGGAACGAAAACGAAAACCCGAAAACGAACGGAATTTTACGGAATTTTACGAGGAGCGGAAACGGAAACGAAAACAAAATGGTCTTCAACTGTTCCGGAACAGAAACGTTATTCTGAAATCCACAAAACCGGTTAATAACGTTTTTTTTTCGTTCTCTATATAACAGCCTAATAATTTGATTTCTGCAGTTTGAAAAAAAAAAAAAAACGAATAAATGGACCTTTGGTCCAAATGTGTATATTTTGTCTTGCTGTTGTAATGTAACCTATCCGTCTGCCACTTCGGATCTTAGGCCAGCTCGTAGCGTAGGCTACTGAAACTGATTTGGAATTTGTTTGTAGCCTATGCGTAATAGCCTATTTTGCCTGTCCACGCCTTGTCGTTTTAAAGTCGAGATTTGAAATGTTTGCGCAATTATAGCCTATTCTATGTAGAAGAGTTAAACGGGAAATTTGAGATAGGCCTTGTCAGCAACAGACAGGTTCGTTTATAAACAGGGTTGGAATTATAGCGCAAGCCTTTGAAGATCTCCATATGGATAAAACTTAGGCTATAACCAGGTAAGGAGTTTAGCACGTATCCAGAAATATTTTTGATAAGAAATTATTTATAGGCATAGGTTAGGCCTACAGTAAGTCTGTAGGCTATGGGATGGATAGCCCATCTGAATGTTTTTGGATGCCGCCTGTGATTTATTATTTTTGGGCATAGCTACGGTATAGGCTAAATCAAGGGGAAATAATGAGTAGCCTACGTCTATTCTCAGGTAAAGTCCACAAAAATAGACTTGATAGGCCCGCCAAACACTGCCGGAACTTTAAGAACGAACGATATTTTGCGTTCCGAACCGGTTCAGGACCGATATGTTGGTGGCGGAACGCATGCAAGAACGAAAACGTTAAACATAGGCCTACCTGAACCGTTCGGAACGGAACGTTTGAAAAATAATTTCGTTTTCAAGCCCTGACAGCAACACTTATTTAGGTAAGATTACGTGACTAACTCAGCTGTCGTTAAAATAAGGGAGCGATGCCGTGGTCATGTCTGCAGCATAGACTGTAAAAAATATGGACAAAGCGTTGGGTCTGCAGCCAGCCAGCTGTCAATCA
This sequence comes from Alosa sapidissima, assembly GCF_018492685.1. Classification (NCBI taxonomy): domain Eukaryota; kingdom Metazoa; phylum Chordata; class Actinopteri; order Clupeiformes; family Clupeidae; genus Alosa; species Alosa sapidissima. Next base: position 35,438,960 of record NC_055964.1, on the reverse strand, counting down.
TAGGTGTAAACACGCCCTTTTTAGATTTGTTAAAATAACATTAGAAAAATAATTTCAGTGAGAAAAGTAAAATTGTGTGTATTGAAGCATCTTGAAAACTATTTTTTTGAATAAAAAGTTGTAGATGCAAAATAGTTTTAGGTGAGAAAAGGGACACGGAAAGTTGGCTACTTTGCCATCGAAATACATGGGAATGGGTGGAGTTAAGCATTGTACTGCACACAGCCACCAGGGGGCTCTGGACTAGCGCTCGCATTACTCTTGACCAGAGCCCGTTTACGGAGAGCTGGAATCGGATCACTCCCTATTAACTCCATTGTACCTGCAATCTGTTGCAGTTCCGCTAGGGGGGGGATCACGAATAAGTGCAAAAACAATGGGGGTCTATGGAGCTAGACGGCTAAATTTGTCTCTTTCACCTGGTTGTCGTTGAAAAATCGAAGATTTGATTGTGGTTTCTACAAGCTCAATATGGATTATAGGTCAAAAGTTGAATGAACGAGTACTTATGTTCTTTTGATTTCTTACAGGTTGGGTCGTTGTTGCCCACAACACACTAGCTTTCTGCTAATGAATGACATCATTGAAATATTTGAAAGGCTTTTTAGAACAAACATGTGACTCAAAAAATGTAATACTTAGCTGTGTGTATTTTCTCTGCCCCCTCTTTCGAATGCAACATTCAAATTTCTGTTCAAAAAATTATATCCAAGAAAAGTGTATTTTGAGGGGTACAGCTCCATAGACTTCCATTCATTCTGCACTTATGGTGCTTTCGAGATGTCTTGTAAATCATCGTACAACCACCCGTACAACATGTAGGAATGAGTGGCTTTAGGAACGCCTTTCTCTCGAGCCACGAGGGGCATTAGCAGGAGGCTAGTCATTGTTACCCAACAAACACAGGACGTCCCCCGGACCTTATGCCGACATTCACGACGTCCCCGATTGGTCCCGAACGTCATGTTCTCTAGCGGACGTTCCGGTGACCTTATTGACGTCCGGAGCAAGTTATCGTTTGGTTATTGCGTGACGTCCGGTGCAGGACGTTCTGGGGACGTCACCGTCAGGTCCCTCTGATGACATTTGCATTTGGTCATTTCAAATACCTAATACCTCCTAAGGACCCGACAATAACGTTATACCGGGGACATGGGGGGGACGTTTGTTTATTCACACATGGCAGCGAAGTTGAGAGCACTCTGGCTACCGCCTGCAGGACGGAGACATCACATCCATGCACGACTTCACGTTACACGTCTGGGGATGACTAAAGTATCTATCTATCTAGTCACCAGTAGCTGCATTAGCCTACCGTAGTCTAAGGCATATCATACAGTTTATGAAGTTGTGCGTCTTAGAACCATATGTCTACTTTGCTCATAGACGCACAGCTTCATAGACTGGGGAAAGGGTTGTTAACGTTAAACTCAAAATGTATACATACATTTTGAGTTTAACGTTAATGTATAACGTTACAAACTAGGGAAGGGATTTTATCAAATTCATGTTAGCTGATGTGATGCTTGGTGTAACGTTAGCAAAGTCGCTGTTCTTAGCTTCTAGCTTAGCCTACAATGCGCATTTCTTCAGATAACTGTCATTACGTGATGCATGTAACATGCTCTAAATAGGCAGTGGTTTATTTAACGTAGTCACGTACTTATTATCTGTTTTATTTTCAGAAACACACACACGGCCGAATTGGGACTGAACCGACTTTTGGAGCTGAATACGATGCAATAAAACTAGAGAACTGTTAAAAACAGACCACTAGCATTTGTTTAGGGTTGTCTAGCAACAGAAGTGACTACTTAATTTGTAAAGCAAAACGATCTAGCTCTACATTGCAGAAGAATTAAGGATACTGCTTCTTCATGACTTGTTTAAATGTCATTGTAATTTATTTGAAGCATGCTCGCGTTTAAAAGGGTCACGCATAGCTGTCCCCGATGTTACAGCAGCTCCTTGTGGAAACAGCAAAGAGTGCACATATCCGATGAGATTTCTAACGAGGAGCAGAAGCTCTCTGCCTCACCAGAGCCTTACTATTTATTAATAAAACAATGATATAGAATAGAAACATCTGGAATCTATTTATTTCATCTTAAAGTTGGCTACAAAGAGCATTCATAGCCTAGAGAAAACAATACATTTTTCTTTATCTGCAATGTTCCAGGAAGATAGGCTTACATTTATAGGCTGTCCCTGTTTGATCACAGGTCCAAGAAAATGAGTGGATATAACGTCAATGCATTCTAGTTATGTTTCATGTACTTTATTGGGGGCCAAGCAGCGAAGCTGCGAAGGCTCCCATTGTGTTTCTACGTTTTCCTATTATTATTATTATTCCGTCATGGAAGTCTATGGCAGCCCATAGAACCGTCTGGAAAAAGTTGTAAAACTTGGCACACAAATTAGGCACAGTCCCATGATTAATTTCACCAAGTTTCAAGTTGGCACCTCGAGCACTCTAGCGCCAACAACAGGCCAAAGTTGGACGTGCGTTCATACAAGTAACTTTTGACCCGTTGGATCTATTATCAAATATGAGGTATCGTTGGAATCCTTGGACCAAGCTGAGTTCAACGCACCCTATGACGTAATTTTCCGCCATGATGGATTTTCCGCCATATTGGATTTAATCAAAAACACCTAAAAGTTTTCACAGATCACAAAGTTTGTCCGATTGACACCAAACTTGACACACATAATCTTCAGTCACATAATCTTTAGTCTTTAGTCCAAGCCTCAAAAAAGTTATCCCATTTTGTCTTCAAATCTAAAACCGTTCGCCCGTAACAGCCAATCATAATTGGCGGCGAAGCCACCAAACAGGAAGTGAAGTGATATCTCAGCAAAGCTTTCACGTATCAAAACAAAACTCGGTACATGGGGTCAGGACCAAATAAGGAGGAGGCTCAATAAATATAATGACTTTTGACCTATAATTAGCAAATTTACCTTTTGGCCTGTAACGGTTGTTGTGTTTGGAATTAAAACTTACTAATGGTGATTGTTAATACTATGGGAGGTCGTAAGTCCTACAGATGTGAATTTGTGATGTCAACGTAATTGATCCGGCCGCCATATTGGATTTAATCAAAAACACCTAAAAGTTTTCACAGGTCACAAAGTTTGTCCGATTGACACCAAACTTGACACCAAACTTGACACACATAATCTTCAGTCCAAGCCTCAAAAAAGTTATCCCTTTTTGTCTTTTGTCTTGCCGTTGGCCCGTAACAGCCAATCAAAATTGGCGGCGAAGCCACCAAACAGGAAGTGAAGGGATATCTCAGCAATGCTTTCACGTATCAAAACCAAACTTGTTACATGGGCTCAGGACCCAATTAGGAGGAGGCTCAAGAAATTTGGTACATTTTGACCACTGTGTGGCGCTATAATCACAGGAAGTAGGCTCATATCTAGGGTTGGGCACCGAAACACGGTTCTAATATGGCACCGGTGCCGACGCAAACGGTAGTAACTGCATCGAATAACAACGTGGATTTCGGTGCCTCATTTCGGTGCTTAAATAGCGTTTTTTTCTATTTTTTTTTTTATACGAGGCATCACTGCATGTCATGCGCCATCTCTAACGTCTTGCTCTGATAGCAACACATTCAGATACAGTTAGCTAACATAAACACTGGATGTATAAACCAGAGGGGTGCACCACACACAAGTAGACAGTGTTTGACAGCTTGCGTGAGCCCAGGTAGCTTACTTTAAAGCGATATTGCGAGCTCCTGTCAAAATCTAGCAGTGGGCCTAACTACAAGCAAAAGGCTATGAAACAACATCAACAGTAGCCTATATGTTACACAATATCCTTGCTAATGTGCTAACTGGCATTTATTTGAAATGTTATCAGCAAAGTTGTAAGGTGAAAACTTTATTTCACGGTGTGTTATGATGGCATGATATTAATCTTTCATGTGCATGAGGCCCATATAGCATCACAATGAATATGAAGATCATGTTAAAAGTTAGCTGGCAAAAACATAAATATGAAGGTTACATACCTGATGTCATTGAGCTGTCAAAGAGGCTACGAAACCATCTCCAGTAGCCTACGTTATCGCTAATTAAACTCAGCTGACTGGTTTTAGCGCATAGTTGCTGTTAAAATGCCTGCTAGCGCTGGGAATCTAAACACTTCAACACCGACATGTAGCCTAACATGTTAAAAACTATTGCGTGTTATGGGTTAAGACATATAATTTCTTGAAGCATTTGGGAACACACTGAATTAACTGGAAAGTAGAGTCCCTGTTAGATTATCTTGCTTGCAAATGCCGTTGTCCATGACCTGGCAGTTCTATGGCAAGCGGTTTTAACATACCTTATGGCAAACCGCCTACACTGGGTAAACTTGAAAGCAGAGCTTACCATTGTGTGTGCATGCGTGGCAAGCTGTTTTAACATTTAAATGTATTATTCGTAGGAGCAATGAGATATTGATAGTAAATATAACAGTTCAATTTCATGTTCAAATTTGTCTTATCAATAAAAAAAGCAATTCATGCTTTAGACTATTTTAATTTAAAACATTTTAAAAACAAAGTACCGGTTCAGGCACCGTTTCGGCACCGGCACCGTTTTAAAAGTATCGATTTAGCACCGGTATCGGATAAAACCCAAACGATACCCAACCCTACTCATATCTCAGCAATGCTTACACATATCTAAACCAAACTTGGTACATGGACTTGAGACCCCATCCTGAGGACGCACAATAAATTTGGAGTCTTTTGACCACTAGGGGGGCGCTATAATCACAGGAAGTAGGGTCATATCTCAGCAATGCTTTCACATATAGAAACCAAACTTGATATATGGACTTATGACCCCATCCTGAGGACACACAATAAATTTGGTGACCTTCGTCCACTAAGGGGGCGCTAGAGATACAGGAAATTAGCTCATATCTCAGCAACGCTTTTACGTATCGAAACCAAACTTGGTATATGGACTCAGGACCCGATCCTGAGGACGCACAATACATTTGGTGTACTTTGACCACTAGGGGCGCTATAATTAGGAAGACTTTTTCGTATCGACACCAAACTTGGTACGTTGATTCGTGAACACATCCTAAGGACCGTTTTGTGAACACATCCTTTGGACCAGGATTTGGTGTGCTTTGACCACTAGGGGTGCTAGGGGTATTATTAACACTTTCACTATAATTATTATTAACACTTTCACCGATTTAAACCAAACTTGGCATATGGACTTAGGAGTACATCTTGAGGACACACAATAAATTCGGTGACCTTTGAATCCAGTCCAGTCCAATCCAATTCAATCCAATCAAGTCCAATCCAATCAAGTCCAATCCAATCCAAAACACAACACAGTCAAGTCCAGTCCAATCCAATCCCAACTCCCGCTCAACTGCTTAACTGCTTGGCCCCCTCATTGCTGCTTGCAGCTATATTTTCATGTTGAGTTTTGCTTCCCAGCATGCATTGTGATTCATTTAGTATTTTTGGCTATTATTAGTTTTTAATATTTTGAAACAATATATAACAATTGTAGCCTAGGCCTACTCTGATGATGTTTTGAACAATATGCTACGGGATATGCCCATTAAAACGTCGTATTAGTTTATTAAGAAAATGACACCGTAGATGTGAAAGCAGCCCATCCTAGCCCGGTATAAATGTTCATGTCTACTCATCATTAGTGTAATGCATTCGGAGGAAAATAAACGTTGCGCGCATAACGTCGCGGTGACCATTACAGGACGTCCTCTCAAAGTCTCGTGGACGTCTTTTAGACCTCCCGAACAGAGGTCCGCGGGACGTAAAGGGAACCCTACACAATGTCGAGGAGGTGACGTTCGCCAGGGGACCTTTAGGGGACGTTGCCAGGACTTTATTTTGTTTACTGGGTATTGTTTTGTGCTACATGTAGCCTCTAGCTAAACGGCTGGAAAACAAATTGTTACATTGTATTGCAGGCTCAGCAAGACCGTGCAATGCATGAATTGGTGACCGGATTGAAGCAGCAATGTAATCTAGTGTGTAAGAGCATTACATCAACATTAACATGACCAACACAGTACATATGCCACAAAAATACATGTCATCTCATCTCAATTATGGGCGCAGCCATAGTTGTAAGGTCGTTTGTTGTAAGATCGTTCGTCCACCTCGGGGTACCCTCAAGTACTCCGAGGTAAAATGGGCGTGCCTGCCCAAAATGCCGCAAGAAAGCTTGGTAATTTACACTTTCCAACTCGGGCGGCGGATTTACGAGACATCTCGAAATCACCATTATTTGTGAGTGCCCTAACGTGGAACCAGAACAGGAACTGCAACCAGTTCAGAAACCGGAAGTTTCCTGAGAGTGGCGGATTTCCCCTTATTAGACATTCTCTGTCTTGACCAGACGGCACAATATCCAGTTCTACAGTCTATTGTAAACACTTGTGTGCCTCTAGTGCTTGAGAGTGCTACACTATAATGGGTCTCTGATAAATGTAACAAATTGGGTGCTGCTTCGAACTTCAGTATCAACTTATTCAGCCCACCAAAGTGATGCAAGCTTTATACTCTCTTTTTCAGCGTCAGTTGTTTGCTGTGGCAATGCATGTGCTAGGCTATATTTAGCTTGTAGGCTTGGGTTTTGGTAAAGGGAGTTTAGTATGGAGATGGAGGGAATATTAGACTGTGCAAGCTCTTATAGAATCACTATATGTGCTATGAAACCCCAAAATACAGATGTATGCAAGTTACCACAAAGAAGCACATCATTTTCAAACTGACTTCATTAGTTTGCTGATCTCTCTCTTTTTCCTGTTTATGCCTTTTTTTTTTTGGTAATCCGACTTGGTTTTCTTGGAGAAAGACATTGTACCAGCAGCACAACAATTATCTGCCCACTACTAGCGATGCTCAACTACGTAAACAAAATGAGATACCTTATGAATCGTTGTGCAGGCGGACCAAACCATTTTGAGCTTTAGCAAGGGAGAGTGAGAATGACCTTAGACCTTGTCAAACTCATATTAGGTAGTGGGCCGGATTTGTTGGAATGAAACCTTGTGGGGGGCGTCATTGTTATGGTCATTATCATTTCTCTGTATCAGAGTGGCGTTTGATTATCACTTATGTGCAAACAAGTACACAGTAAAGTACTGCTGTCACATACTGCTCTTTCTCTCTTGAAATGCACTACTTCCATGTTAGTTTTTCTGCTTATTTCTTGCTGAGGATGGTTTGTAGTGCTAGGTTTAATCAATTTGTCATATCATAGAAATATTGGTTATAATACATTGTTGAAGAAAACTGGATGTGAATTTCTTTTTTTTCTGACTTTCCGTTCCTACCAAAAACATCTGGGGGGCCGTTAAACCCGCTGGCGGGCCTGATGTTTGACACCCCTGCCTTAGACAGTCTTCACTATTTTTTTGTACAAAATTTAGTCAGTCAAACGTTACATTTTGTCTGACATTCATTTTGACATTTAATTTGGAAATTAAAATATTCAGGTAAAATAAGATATACCAGACTTTTCAAGGGCCCTCTCCTACGTTGAGGCCCTGTAATCAGTCCCACTTTTCCCACAGTCCGAGGCCCTTGGATCTGCTGAACTCCTTTACAAATAAAGTAAACTGAACTGAAACTCAACATGGGCCTGCCTGCCTCAGATGCCTGTGAGCAGCTTTTCAGTTGTACTGGATTACTGTTCACTGCAAAGTGAGCAAGGATGAGCACAACTAACTTTGGAAATCAACTGCTGCTCAAACTTAAAAGAGAACTCTGGCGATTTTTCACATACAGTACTGTATATCTCCGTTTCAGCAGCCAGCAGCTAAGGTAGCCAGGCAGCTACAGCGCTACACTCTGGGGGGCATGTAGCGCTGTAGAATGTAGTGCTGTAGCTGCCTGGCTATTTTAGCTGCTGGCTGCAGCAACTCGAGCTGGGTAAAACCGATTGTTTCGGGGGTCCCCCCCCCCACCACCACCAGAAAAAAAGTAACTAAGTAACTTTTACTTAAAGTACATTTTAAATTAACTACTTTTTACTTTTTCCACCTCTGCTGATAGGTTTAACTATAGATGTATTAAGCATTCAAACTCGTAATTCTGATTATTGAAAAACATTTAAAAAAGCAGGGCTTTGAACCAGAATTTTTTGCCAATTGGTTCTTTTTAAACAGAAACAGTATTTTAATGTTTCCGGTTTTGGTTCCCACCCTAAAATTGTATAAGTATAAGTATAAGTATATATACTCTTTTGATCCCGTGAGGGAAGTGCTAACCAGTAGGCCACGGCTGCCCCTCGGCTGGGAATTGATGTTACCGAACAAAAAAAATATTGTTCCTGAATCGGTTAATAACGTTCCATGTCAGCTGTCGGACAAAAATATATGTATGCTTTCAAACTGGCTATTAATAGTCACAATATTGTCTTTTAGACTCTATCCTACAGCAAACATAATAAAACACTAGGCCTCTGGTTTATACAAGCTGCACCAGTGTCTTCCTATAGCCTTTAGCCTGAATAATTTCCTGGTCAAACAAAAAATGCTGTCATATATACAGTATATTTTTGGTGGGTACTGTAATATTGGATTCTTAGATGCCTTCCCATTATCTACAGTAAATGCCAAAATGAGGACTACAGTGGGTAGTAGGTAAGAATGGACACTTCATTCACGAACAACGTGATTCATGCAGCTGCGTGAAATGTAAGTACAACGGCATAAGTCCGCTGTGGCGTTCCGTATTAAGTATTCTGTATTAAGTTTTTCCAAATAAATTAAAGCAACACTATGGAGTTTTTCAACCTACATAATATATTTCCAAGACTTACAATAGGTTCTACGGCATACCTCACTCCCCCCCCCCCCCCCACCCCCGTTTCCTCAAATTCGGACATGAGAAAAGCGTTTGTTTGCAGGCTGTCACGTATGTATGTTGTTGTCATGGCTGAAGCAGTAACGAAACCGAAGAAGGCATAGGTTTTGTCGGAGGAAACTAGAAAGAGAAAGTGACAGAATCAAAGGCCAGACGAGGATCAATATCAGCGTTTGCTCGCTGGCATGAGCTAAGGAGGAGGGGTGCCCAACCGATGCTGACTTGGTCTTCATGCTGTTGGACTACGACATGCTGTTTCCCTCACGGGATCAAAAGAGTATATATACTTATACTTAGTAAGTGTAGGCCTATTGCTTGTATACTATCTCTAGTTTTTCGAATTTGTTGTCTGCCTAGCGGAAGCTATCTTCATGAATCTAATGCTAGTAGACGAGCGAATTATCATTCTGGTAGATAGCATTCTCATTCTGGTTTGAACATTGCAATCGATGACATGCAAATCGCAAATTATATAGACTTTGCCTAACCAGCTGGCTAGAAATTATTAAAGTACTCGCATAGGCACTGATAGGTTGAAGCTGGTGTTGAAAACTTGTTACAAAGATGGCAATTATGCTAACTCCTCTTGCTGCATGTATGATGACCAGTCAGTCTTAAGTGTGTATAATTTATTTACGGAATTATCCGGAGTAAAATGCACTTTAGATCAATTTACGGATGATTGGGAGTACATACGTTGAGTTGACATCAAAATCATGTCATTCGGATGTGTTTTGAGAAAGTTCGATTTTACCGTTTTTAGTCAAAACTCGTTAGCCTGGAAGTGACCAGGGCAAGTCATTTCGCCGCTACAAAACGCTATTTTTATACCTCTTCTACAGTTCCAAACAACACTACACTTACGTGGTAGTGAGTAGAGGATCCCTAAAGCCAAACCGAAGTATCCCGTGGTCTTTATGGGGTCGGATAGAGAGTCCAGAATGAATTTCATCAAGCCAGTACCTTTCCGGAAATGTTGCTGCTGCAGCTGGCGTCTTTAGGGGAAAGTCAGTAGGAGTTGATTTGCCGAGTGTGGAGTAACATGCTCTGGAAATTCACAATTTCGTTGCCATTTAAAAAAAAAAAAAAAACATAGTCCAGTCCATACAACTTCATTTCAATTTCGAAAGAAATACTGGACTATGTTTTTTTTTTAAAAAAACGGCAACGAAAACTATGAACCGTGTTTAAATTGGATATATGCAGCAAACAAGTGACTCTTACTCTTACATTGACTTCCATTGTATTAAAAGAGTACCACATGTGCTGCAAAGTGGTACTGCAGATAAAGTACAAATTCAGTAGATTTATAGACAATATTTTTCAAAAATCTTATCTCAATAAAGAAACTCAGCAACAAGCCCAAATTTTGGGCAGATGATCCTCACATACAGAATGATATATGGTAAAATAAAAAATAAAAAAATCCTGTTAACTGTCCACGTGGTGAAATGAGAAGATGAAAACGGGCTTTTTGATAATCAAGCCCAATTTAATAAAAATGTGCTGACAATATGATAATGATAACAACGAAAGTTGCATGGACATGACCTTATAATCCATATATGAGTGGGAAAAAAATTGGTGAATTTGCATCACATACTTTTTCAATGAGAAGCCCTCAAAGGTGATTATGTTTTTTCACATAATGAATTTATAGCCATTTTCAGAGCTTTGCAGAGGGGGAATTGATTGGATTTTTTTAATTCAACAGGAAAATGTACTTCTATTCACATAGTTTCACTAATGTGCGTGAAATACCAAAAGAGCTAATAATGTTGGAAGTTGAACAAAAACGATTGTTCACCACAATGCTTAAAATGACTTGAAACTTCAAAGGGCTGTAGTTTTGGAACCATTAGTGATACAGATATACTATTTAAGATTTATGTATAGGTTTGGTCTATCCGATTTTTTGGGAGAGGGTGACCTGTCAGCCACTGGGTGATTTGACACGAAATGACCCATTACTATGCTAAATAGCAAGGTGCATACAATTGATTTAAAATGTTGGGGGAGGTTGGGTAACCGTTCCGCCGGGACACTGAAGACGGAGTGGCTAAATTAAGTCAAAATGATCTTTGAGAGAGCGCTAGGTACGTTTCTACATACTAAAATAATACCTAATAAATAGATTTTCTGATCTTAAAGGTACCCTAAGCGATGTTACGCGGTTTCTAAGACATTTTTTGTCACATACAGCACACATCACCATCACCACCTATCCATCTGCGAGCTGCCTGTGCCCAGAATACATTGTAAAAAAATGCAGTCTCTGTGGACAGCCCAGGCTCCAAAAATAGCAAAAACAACTGGGTCCAACCTGGACCATAAAAATATAACAAACTTCCAGCAAATCCCCAATGAGATGCGTGTTTATGAGAGTTTCAATAAGTATAAGTATATATACTCTTTTGATCCCGTGAGGGAAATTTGGTCTCTGTATTTATCCCAATCCGTGAATTAGTGAAACACACTCAGCACACAGTGAACACACAGTGAGGTGAAGCACACACTAATCCCGGGAGGGAGGGAGTAGCAAGCCAGCTCTCTGTTTTGTTTGAACGTCAATAGAAGTGACGTTACCCAGCATACCCAGCAAATCTAGATTAATAACACTAGATTTAATGTTTTGCAGTGCAGGGTTTCTGCTACCACATGGATGGGAACAATAACTAGGTGCTACACATTAGCCTTACAGAAAAGATGTTCTTAAAAGGTCAACTTTCGATCCCCAGGGTCTTCTTATTGCGAGCGATCTTGGGGCAAGTGGGACCGGTGAACATGAACATGTTGCCCCTTTAAGGGAAAATAATAATATAAAAAATGCCTTCTTGCCATATTGGCATTAGGCTATTAATCATCATTATTGAGGCTACTGTATATTGTGCTCCACACCCCAACAATATAGTGTGTTTTTACTCCAGGTATCTTGAACTTATTTTGAACTCTTTTACTAAATTACATGGACTGGTCATACTGCACTTACAAACACTGCCCCCCCCCCCCCCAAACACACACACACACACCTTTTCTCTCAATCTATTTAGTTTCTAATTATTTTTCTCTATCCTTATAAATAGACACCTATGCACAGGACAGTTGAGCAGCTACATGCCATTTCACTACATGATTTGTATAACAGTATCTCTATGTATGTGACATAAAAATCCTTGAATCCTTGAAGTCCCACCCGTGCAATGTGCTTGCTTGAGGATCATGTTTGAACACTTGGAGATTGCCCGGAGGTCATGCCTGAAAACAGCTTTAGTCAAATCCATCACCTCTTAGCTACTTACTGATTGTTCCACATGACAAGTAATGGATAATGGACGACTGTGTTCGGTTAAGGTATGTTAGAGGTGGTAATGTGGTCACAACACTATTGTCCCACACTTACCTTGTGTTAATTCACTGAAATAACTTCCACCTTTTTGATTGCTAAAACTGTCTTTTTTCTTTCTGACAAACACACACACACACACACACACACACACACACACACACACTGCTTCTGGAGAAAAAAGTCCCAAGTCATTCACAATAATTAAATGTACCTTACCTGTTTCATAGCCGCATGACATCTGAAATAATGACAACAACAAAATAAGTTTCTTCATGCTTTGGCTGTTCTGATCCAAACATATGGTCCATGTAAACGACTGGGCACAAATGTGAACAGTATGACAAGTTCATAAACTGTATAATCCTGCCCACTGAAAGAAGATCTACTTCTCTTTTAAAACCACTCCCTCTGGTAGTACAGCAAAACAAAATGGAGGACATTGGACCAATCCCAATGGACTGTTATACTAGTAGGGCATGGTTTATAAACCATAATAAATAAATAACCATAAACCTGTTAGACAGGTCACACAGACATGCACAACAAAAGATCTGTTGTGTGTTGTGGCGTTGTGTGCACAAGACAACACTCAGTGGAGCACACAGAAATAAGGAAATGAAAGAGTTGAACAAAACACTAGGACAGAACAGGAACGTTTAAAACAGTCCAAAATCAGATCTCCAATCAGACAGATGCACAAAACAACTCACAATAAAAAACAGGCCACTGCAGGCAGACAGGACACATGCAAAGGCACAAGGGAACAGTGCTTATTGCACGGTCAGATGATGTTGTGTATAGCACTGGCGTACCCCTAACCCAGTATAGTACACAACCAGTACAGTATAGGGTACCCCTAACCCAGTACACAACCAGTACAGTATAGGGTACCCCTAACCAGTACACAACCAGTACAGTATAGGGTACCCCTAACCCAGTACAGTGCACAACCAGTACAGTATAGGGTACCCCTAACCCAGTATAGTACACAACCAGTGCAGTATAGGGTACCCCAGTATAGTACACAACCAGTACAGTATAGGGTACCCCTAATCCAGTATAGTACACAACCAGTACAGTATAGGGTACCCCTAACCCAGTATAGTACACAATCAGTGCAGTATAGGGTACCCCAGTATAGTACACAACCAGTACAGTATAGGGTACCCCAGCATAGTACACAACCAGTACAGTATAGGGTACCCCTAACCCAGTACACAACCAGTACAGTATAGGGTACCCCTAACCAGTACACAACCAGTACAGTATAGGGTACCCCTAACCCAGTACAGTGCACAACCAGTACAGTATAGGGTACCCCTAACCCAGTATAGTACACAACCAGTGCAGTATAGGGTACCCCAGTATAGTACACAACCAGTACAGTATAGGGTACCCCTAATCCAGTATAGTACACAACCAGTACAGTATAGGGTACCCCTAACCCAGTATAGTACACAATCAGTGCAGTATAGGGTACCCCAGTATAGTACACAACCAGTACAGTATAGGGTACCCCTACCCCAGTATAGTACACAACCAGTACAGTATAGGGTACACGACCAGTACAGTATAGGGTACCCCAGTATAGTACACAACCAGTACAGTATAGGGTACCCCTAACCCAGTATAGTACACAACCAGTACAGTATAGGGTACCCCAGTATAGTACACAACCAGTACAGTATAGGGTACCCCTACCCCAGTATAGTACACAACCAGTACAGTATAGGGTACACGACCAGTACAGTATAGGGTACCCCAGTATAGTACACAACCAGTACAGTATAGGATACCCCTAACCCAGTATAGTACACAACCAGTACAGTATAGGGTACCCCAGTATAGTACACAACCAGTACAGTATAGGGTACCCCAGCATAGTACACAACCAGTACAGTATAGGGTACCCCTAACCCAGTATAGTACACAACCAGTGCAGTATAGGGTAACCCGTGGTCTACTGGATAGGGCTTCGGGCTCTTAACCGAAGAGTTGCCGGTTTGATCCCAGTAGGAAAAGTTTCCAGTAGGATAAATGTAGGTGGTGGAAGTGGTTGATACTTGGCCTATAAACCTGATTGATATTTGCATAACCCAGTATAGTACGCGACCAGTACAATTTAGTGTAACTCTAACCCTAAATAGTTCACAACCAGTACAGTACATTGGTTTCAATGCACAGTCCACATGCACAGTGTGTGGACAATGTGTCAGGCTGTGTTTGTACATACATTATGTCTTGTTAATAATTTACACCTCCGTTAGCTTTAATGAGTAAACCTTTGATAATAACATTAGATCTCTTCCCTTAGTCATAATGTAAACATGGCCCACACGTTGGCCACCACACCCTCTGTCACTGGACACAAAACAGCTAGCACCTGTTAGGTTGGAGTGCTGTTTCAGGGGAGATGTGAAGTGTTTTAGGCCAAACTGTTTATGGGTCTGCTCGAAACGGGTAAAACTGCTGCCTTTTAAGATATCTAACTGGGGAGTGAGGCAGCAAGTGCGGTTCGAAACCGAAAAAACTAATTTTGCTGCCTTCTAAGATATCTTAGATTTCCCAAATAACGGTCATTTTTGGAGGACGCATCGATGCACACTTCATGCTCCCTCCTACCCATAATCCTTTGCGGCAACGTCTGAAACAGCTGTGAAAAGTAAACAAAGGTGGCGGATGACATCGATAATGGCTGCTGAATCTGTTTAACCCTTAGAACCCTAAGCTGTTTTTAGGGCATTTTCACTACCTTTATTCATAAGGATTTATTCTGGTCATTGTAAGTGCCACACACACATATTATATATTGTTTTTTTCAGCAGAGTCTAGGCTATCCAGATCTGCCATAATTTCATGTATTAGTACTAGCATTGTACTTAAAGAATTAAAATATAAAAATCATATTATAAAAATTCGTATATTTTGACCTGTATCTCACCACAGCAAGTTCATAGCTCTACATGCATTTCATGTGTGTGTAGGGCAGACTGTCCTGACACGGGCAATATAATTGCCATGTTGGAGGGATACTCTGGGGCTGAGCAATTTACAGAAATATGTGGTGTGTGATTTACGGAAATAAATGCCATTTTTTTATTTAGCAATGAAAAATGACCATTCTGCGCTCCATATCTGTGACACGAACTGATCTGACCTGACTTGACCCAAGTTTGCCTGTTAGCATGTGTGACTATGGTGTATGCACTCATGATGATTCTCAACTTTTTACTGCATTGCCATGAACAAAGTAAAGGCAAAAAAGGTGTTTCTTAGTTGAACAAATTGGGATGCAATGTGAGCCTTGAATTGGATGCCATGCAGGAATTTGCTAGGATCTCAAAACCGGATTATGAACATGTTTTGCCATAGAGAAACACACGATAGCGTTGGATTATAAACATGCTTTGCCACAAAAACAGACAAAATCGTGGGGTAAGTCCAGCTATATGAAGTTATTATTTTGCTGTCACTTCGTCTGTTTTATAACCCAGAAGGGTGTATTTGGTATCAAATGATAGATCTGTGTCTCCTCTTTCATCTAACATACGTGGCATATATATCCGATCACGGGTCCGCGAGTAATTACTCCGAGAGTAATGGGTGTGCAGCGTTGGTTTGTGTACATGACGTTAATATTTTGCAGTCACTTCGTCTGTTTTTATAAGCCAGAAAGATCGATATCCATGGTACCAGTGGATAGCCCTGTTTCTCCTCTTTCATCTGATATGCTTGCCATATCTATGCGATCACGGGTTCGCGAGTAATTCAAACGAGAGTAATGTGCGCAGGTGAACGCCGAGAAGTATAGACTTTAAATATGATGCAATTTTATTTAATTTCATGATTTTTCTTTATTTTCATACTTGATCGTACAGACAAGTGCGTAGTCTCTTTGGAAAGCCCCACTTCTTCTCTGTCATGAAATAAAGGTTTTATCTCGTTGTGATGAACAGAGAAGAAAGGGTGTGTTTTTTGACGCACTTTGCGTCAATCGGTTCTAAGGGTTAAATGTAATTTATGTGACATTATTTTGCTTAGATTTGTAGATTTGAGATGAGAAATAAACATTTTATTATCTGATTGTACCATTGTTGTAACCATTAATAGTGTCTGGTCTGATATACAGTAATGTCTGATATAGACCAGGGGTCTCAAACTCAAATGAGCTGGGGGCCAATTCTGCCAACGTCATCTGATTGGAGGGCCGGCTATTTCTGAAAATGCAATGTTTTTTTTTTCAAATACCACACAAAACTGCAAACAGAAAGTGCGAGTGTTTTTATCTAGTTTTAGACACCTGTGCTAGCAACCTTAGCTTATAAATAAAATAATGATAAAATAAATATTAATACAAATTATACAATAAATGAAAAACATAAAAACTCCAAAATTAACATTTTAAAATGTTTCACACCAAATAAAAATATTTCCTCTCATAACTTTTTTAAACCTGGCAAACTAGGCATCAGGGTTAAGAAAGCAACACCATTGGATTTTTATATCAAAATTTCAAAAGGCCATGGCTTGAAAGTGGTCAGAGATGAAGTCCTACTGTAAATGTAAAAATCTTTGAGTAAAACAAAAGTTTATGAAGGGGGTAAATGTACCCATGTAATTTGTCACTGGATGGCAAGCACCTCAAATTATGCACCTTTCAGTAAATACTGGATGAACATATTTAAGCAGGTTTACTTTCCTTTTTTCATATTACCCACATAACAAATTAACAGGAAAACACCTAATGTATACCAACACCTAATATGTTGTGGTTTAGTAACAGATTACTACAATATAGGCCTACAATAAAGTATTCTGGTCAAACAGTTCCTATCGCGGGTAATCTGCAGTACCCAGAAGTTCGCATCATATTGCGGGTGACTTTGTAGTTCTTTAGAGCCCTATTTCTACTAGCCCTGCTGTCTGTACCACATCCATTACGGACACTATCATCACGATTACCACTGCAACCTCCAAGCTATGTTGGGCAGAGGGTCGAAACAAGCATGGTATGCTTAGTGGACACAGTTGTATACACGCACCTCCATTCACAGACGCACCGTGACTATCACTGTCATAGACGATCGATCGTCAGAATTAGAATAGGTGAATAACATAGCTTACCTAAGACTTCATCGCACGTGAACGTTTTTCAACATTTGGTGTAGGCCTATTTCTGCTTAATTTCTGCTTCAATTTCTGCAACACTATGGCCTGCATCGCTTCCGCGTCATTGCATATGCACGTCTTTGTTTCTCGCGTGTAATACAAGTATTTCCTGAAAACTTTGCGCAGCGATTTTGGGTTTGAATCAAGCTATGGATGTCTTGCACATAGTGGAGCAGAGTAGGCCTACAAATGAGATTTGTCACCGTACCTGGATCTATCGTCTATTTTAATCAGTATCGTTGTTTGTCGCAATGAATAGCCTCAAGGGCCGGATTATATTATTATTTTGTCATACGTCGCGGGCCGGAATTGGGCAGGACGCGGGCCGGATTTGGCCCGCGGGCCGGGTGTTTGAGACCCCTGATGTAGGGCCTATAATATGAGTGTCACTTGGAGGAGACTTGTAGATAACTAACGTTAGCATAGTTAGCTAAACGCTGCTAACGTGCTAGCATCGTGTCAGAAAAACATATGGGGCTGTGCACAGTAGTGTAACATTTATTCACCATAAATTAATAAAGTTGAGTGGTTCTGCAATGTAGGCTATGTTTCCGCTTTTTTGCAGTACCATGTCCCTTACATAACATGGCCCAGTGTCCTTGTAACATGCATGCAGCAAAGCTAGATATGAATGTGATTTCAGCCCGACTTTCAACATTTCTTTCAAGAAGACACGTAAACCACAAAGACCCGTAAAGAGGGATCTGGAATGTTGGTTACCTAGCAACCAAGACGCTGTCTATTGAAAAGGGAACTGTTTTTTGATGCGTAAGAACGATGTCGAAATTAACATTTTTAAACAATATTGGGGTGTTTTCAGATTATTTAGTTTGTGGTAGAATTGTTGTATAAAAGCAATATAGCACTCGTGATCGTGGGATTGGTCATGGATATTCCCACGGCTGTTGTTGCCTGCGCCACTCGGACTCCGGCCTCGTGGCTACGGCCTAACAACACCCGTGGGAATATCCATGACCAACCCCACTCTCACTCGTGCTATATTGCTTAAGTATAGAACAAGAATGGCTGGACAGGACAAAACATGTGATGTGAAGGTCAACACTCAAGTGAACATCTTAGCTACAGTATGTAGTAAATAAGCATTACTTGTCATAATTGTGTGACTGGTCTTTGGGAACTACTTCATTCATTTAGTAGTCAACAAATGCATGCAGTGAATACTTTCTGTACTAATGAACACTGAAATCATCAGAAATGGTTCATGTAGTATGTGGATTTTATTTGTTTGTTTTCTTCCCATCAACAGGATCCCATTGGTGTTGAAACTCTGAGAGCAGTTATTGTGCGGAAAGGTGCAAGTGTTCTGGCAGATTATGAGGCCTCTGGAACACTCTCAGAGTCTTCAAGAAAACTCCTTGTTAAAATCGCTGTCAGTGAGTTGATTGAGAGGAAGGGATTGTAAGTTAATACACCATTTTACAATTCGCTTTAGCTTATAGGTACTTAAAGCGCTTCTTTTAAAATGTTTCAATATTAATACGTCACTTCTATTGTACATTGAAAATATCAATACAATGTATATCAGTACTTTTTGAAAGTAGTGACATAGTTATAGACTGAAAGAAAGCCTGTTTAAAAAGTCTGTAAGATAGCTGTATACTCTTTTAACTTCTATATTTCACTGATTTGAATTATTTGTTTTAGTCGACAGTTATCCACAAAGTGAAGACAAATCCAAGTTGGCCAGATCTATGGTAGCACTTTTCCCATCACTCAAAATCAAGATGGGAGAGGAGAATGAGGGATTTGTAAGTAGTGCTCATTCATTGTTATAACAACTGTTATTCCCAGTAGCCAGATACCTTGTCTTAACTGAATTACTGAAGCTAAGCAGGTGTGGGCCTGGTTAGTACTTGGATGAGAGAGCTCCTTGGAAAACTAGGTTGCCGCTGGAAGTGGTGTTGGTGGGTGGTCAGTAGGTGGCACTCTTCTCTCTGGCCAAAATGATAGATCCCAATGCCCCAGTGCAGTTACGGGGACACTGCACTGTAGGAGATGCCGTCCTTCGGATGAGACGTTAAACCGAGGTCCTGACTCACTGTTCTCATTAAAGATCCCATGGCAAAGAATAGGGGGTTCCCTGGTGTCCTGGCTAAATTCCCAACCTGGCTCATTCAATGTGGCCCCCTAATCATTCCCCACTGTAATTGCTCATTCACTCCCTCACTCCACCTCAAGCTGGTGTGTGGAGGTCCCCCCCTCCATGTGACGCACTTTGAGTGTCAAGAAAAGCGCTATATAAATGTATTGTGGTGTTATTGTAACTGGGAAAGTTAAAGTACTATAATTCTGATATGAGTTTTATAACTTAATTTAATTGATTTTTTTAAGCATATTTACTGCTTTTGTACAATATAGAGCATTCATACATACTGGTTCAGTGTATGTACATTCATGTATAGAAATGCCCTGAATGATTATTCCCTGTGGTGAGTTGGTAATCTACTTTAGAGTGAGTGACTCAACTGACAGAAAAAAATTGAAAGCTAGACATAATGACCACTATATCTGCATAGAGATTAAGCATTTAGGGTTTCCTATTATTTGTACACATTTGTATGTATTCTACATAATACATAAGAATGGAAAACTATTTAAGTTCCTTTTCTTTTCCAGGAACATTTCTATGACCCCATATCCCACAGTGGATTCCTTGAGATCCGACTCCGAAATCTAAGGAGGAATCTTCAAGATGATCAACGCCGTTATCAGCGCAAGCGTGTCAAGTCCACTGATAACCCTAGAGCGTCCATTAGGGTGGAAATGCCTGCAGAAGGGGATGATTCAGTCAACGAATGGATGACGGTTATAAAAAGAATGAGACCGTGTCAGGAAAACCTCAGCACCATCAAAGAAGCCGTGGACAAAACCTATGCTAGTCGAAGGTTGTGGATTGCTGCTAGACATCCAACGTTGGAGGAATTTTTTGCAGAGTTTCCACGCTTTGTGGACATGCCATACTGTACATGGTGAGCGCATATTGTGTTGGGACAATGAAAATAATGAAAGTTGGATTAGTTGTCTTTAATCCCTCTGATATCATTCTAATTATTCTTGAATTTCCCCTTGAGGATCGATAAAGTATCTATCTATCTATCTATCTATTCAAATTACCTATTTGTAATAACAATTGTAAAATGAAGATGAAAATAATGAAAGTTGGATGAATTGTCTTTAACCTGATATCATTATAATTATTCAAATGACTGTATTTTGTCCATTTATGTAGTTTGACACAGAATTTGGAAAGATGTTTCCTGGAAAAGCTGACATGTAAATCCGAAAATGGGAGGGAACCATCATCCCGAAGATACTGAAAATGTCCACAAATGAACCTGCAGCTGCCTTGCCATCAGTTCCTGAGGATGATGGTAGGAGGAATTATCTCTGTTAAGCTTTTGTGCTACAGTGAATGAATGCATTTGATTTTAACAAGTAAGAGTTTACTACATTTGTTTGTTTTTATAGTTTCATGTTACAGAGCTCTTCATAAGCTTGTCCATCTGCTGCCCCCCACTGCATCAGGCAGGGGCAAAGGGAACACCAAATGCAGTGTGAAGTCAGCTTTGGGCTACCTTTTGCATATAAAACCGGTAGGCCCCTCATATAGTAAATGTGCTTACTGTGCTTAATGTGTGGTTACAGTATGGAACGCCTAGCCTGACGAGCCAGACCCACATTAAAATGTAGGGTCTGGGCACTCGCCGTTCACAGTGCTCAGTCCGAGGGGCGGGATAATCAGTTGTCTTTCAAATTCCCTCTGCACGCAATAGGACAGCGGCAGCGCTATGAGTCCCATGCGTTTCCAACCAGCGGAGCTAGTTGGCTAGTTCAAACGTTTGCCAACTTAATAAAAGCTTAACTCGTGTCACACTGTTCGCCAGCAGCAACATCCATCTTATTTGTTTTCAAGTAGCAGGGAATTCAAGCCAAACCGTTGCAACTCTGCCATCAATCATTATGTTACGCCCACCTAACGACTCTATACACGATTTCATTGGCCTGATTAAGTTTCGATTTCTGAAGCTCACAAGCCAACAGAGAGTTGCTAGACTAGCCCTGGCAGCAAATGTAATTTAGATTTCTAGGCTAGCAGCCTACAGTAAGTAGGTTAAATAACAGACCCGCCACAATGTGCGGTATGATGATTTTTTACGAGCAAGACGTTTTTGGTGCCCTGCATGTTCTTAAATAACAATGATCATCAGTAGCCTAATATTCAACCATTATTTTGTGTAAATGGGCTATGCATTGGGTTAGACACCAGGGGCCATATTCACAAAGCCTTTTATCTTACCACTAGGAGTAGGCTACTCCTAAATAACAATAAAAGATTTTAGCTATAGGAGTTTCTCTTATTAAAGGGAAACTTGGCAGGATTTCCCCCTCTGCTGGAGAAATTGTGCATTATGCTATTTCAAACTGTGGAAAAAGGTAACAATAAAGCACATGGATTTGTTTACAAGGTAGCAAAACGGTTAGCATAAGTTCGGCAGACAATGTGGATGTTACAAGGTCAGAAACACAATTTAAACCGAGTTTCTTGTTTCTCACTTCTCTTTCCGGGACGGTAGTCTCAATGTTGCAAGGTTGGTTTTCCGCCTGGGGACGCTAGGGGCAGTGGGAAAAGTCACCATTTTCACCGGAACAGGTCATTTAACCATCCAAATGATTTCTAAACGGGTTTATTACGTTGAAATAGTTGCCAAGTCCCCCTTTAAGTTATTCACAAAGCCTTTCAGACCTACTCTTAGTAAGGGAAAATGACAACTCCTGAACAGATTCTGGAGCTGAGCGCTCTAGAATCTTTGACTAAGAGTGAGTGAGTCTTCGTTGCTATGGATGACGTTATTACTTATGCACGAGCTTGACTGAAGTGACCACCTTGATTGGCTGATGATTGTAACACGGGAATGATTCCAAACACCTCCGTTACGACGAGTGGCAGGTGACAGGTCTGAGAATGCGTGTGCTACACAAGGACGGAAGATGATGAATAACTGAATAAAAAGGCCTAGCCTAAATGAATCAAGAGTAAGGCAAAACAAATAGCCTAGTAGCCTAATGAAACATACGGATTGATGTAGTATCTTTGTAACATTATTAAATTAATCTGTTACCATGCCTATGCCTACGTTTGCAAAAGAGAACATTTTAATTTGATTCACAATAATGTTACATTTAATTTACATGTTGACAATGAGTAGCCTAGTTTTGGTTGTTGTTGGTGCCGTTATTGCATGTTAGTTATGCCTACAATGCTAAATTGCTTCCTCACGGAAGCTCCTGTAGCCGCATTGGATTTCAAAACAGGCGAAATGCCACAAAACCGGTTTGTGAATAGGTCTGTGAGTTAGGAGTCCTCTCAACTTCTTTTAAACTGTCACAGCTGGTGGGAAGGTTTTGTTGGGGGCAGGGCCGGATTAACTGGGCACAAATGTCTGATGGCCCCCCCTGCCCCCCAGTCAACGTGAATCGGGTGGTCAGTTAATCACCCCTTGCAGACACGTGACTTAAGTCACGTGACGGCTCCATGCTGGACGGCAAAAAGATGGGAGACGGACGGCAAATTACATTATGTCATAAAGATTATGATGAACTGAACACCATTACTATAACATCTTTGTAGTTCAATGTATTGCTGTTTGGGGTCTGATAGTCAAAGAAGATGCCAGTGGTG
Source organism: Alosa sapidissima (assembly GCF_018492685.1). NCBI lineage: Eukaryota > Metazoa > Chordata > Actinopteri > Clupeiformes > Clupeidae > Alosa > Alosa sapidissima. The sequence goes on along the minus strand of NC_055964.1, from coordinate 35,415,868 downwards.
TTGTTAGATGAAATGGGTCATGATCGCAAATGTAAAGTTATTAAAACTGGTGGTAACAGCAAGGGGAGATAACGTTACGTTAGGCTACTGTAATTAACATTATGGTAAATGAACACCCATAAGTATTTCTGGACTAAAATATTGCAAAGCGATTTGGTTACTTTATTTGTCTTGCTTTTATCAGTTGTAACATAGTCAAAACGTTAAGAATGTCATATCAGAACATGAAATAATAACTAGCTGCCACACTTAGAAGCTAGCTATTCTAGCTAACGTTTATCGTAGCTCATAGTGCTAGGGCTAATGTAACTCGTCAGTTTGTACGTTGCCCAGCGAATAAACTTACTTCTTACATGTCTTAAGTTAAAGAATTGAAAGAAATAGGAAATTAAAAAAAAACTTGAACGGTATTATCTGTTTACATTCAGATCTTGCCAAAGACTTTGCCTAAGTGCTATCTGCCGTCCTGTTCAGAGTCTATGGTTGCTATAGCAACCGCTGCTGTGCTTCATACACTGAGGAGATAAGCATGCGATTGTGGTTGAAATACTCCCGAAACACAAAGAAAACAAACCAAAATATATCTATGCAAGAACATGGGATGTTGTTGTATTCCAAACAATAAGCCAACAGTCGTGGAAGGGCATTACTACGGTTAAATCTCACTATAATCTCCTAGCTGTGCGATATGTCCCATTACAACCAAAGATTCTAGAACAGAGCAAGATAGATCAGTTACGTCATAGGCATGAAGTACGCTCTGAGCCCGACAGGGCGCCATTTTGGTAAGCTCAGCGCAACATTTCATATACAGTTCCAATTCTATGAGCCCACCTGAACAGCTGTTTTTAACGTTGCCAGCTGTTTTTTTTTTTTACTCGGTAATGAACTGCAAGAACTGACAGTGTGAAAGGCCTGATTTATCTTTTTCCAAGTTTGCACTGAATAAGGAGAGGTAAATAGGTCTATTATTTAGGCCCTAGGCAGAGAGGCCCTAATATCAAATACCTATGGCCGAGGTATTTTATTTACTCATAGGCTGCGTAAGCACATGCCTTTATTTTTGCGTAGCCACATTTAGTTATTTACTTTTTATTAAATTCGTAGGCTGAGTCGCGGCAACAACTGTGCAAATGTGTAGGACTGCTTCAACCTCTCGCAAGCTCAAAAGAGCTCACCCACACAGCAAAAGGACTCCGCGGCGAATCCGCCGCGGAGGTATGACGCCTTCCGGAACGGACCCGCGAAACGGACCCGTATCGGAGTCCAGATGCTCTCAGGAACGGATCCGCTACGAAGGCGAATCGCGGACCCGCCGTGGCTCCGCACTGCATCCACTCCGCATCCGCGATTAAAACCTTACCTCCGCGGCGGGTCCGTTTGGGATCCGCAAATTGATACATACATCCGCCGCGGACCCGCAACGGACTCAAAGGCTCATCTGACCCGGGTCCGTTTTGGACCCGTTTATCTCATTTTCACAATTCCTTCTGTTCTTGCTGTAGGATAAAACTAGGCAACTATAGGATAAAAGTAAAACTATCACTAGGCTACTACAGCAATATAGGCCTACGATTATTCTGCATTGCCTCGTATTTTTAACTTAACAATACTGTCAATAAACCTAACAGAAAAGGCTTAAGTCAAGACATCAATTTACTGTACAAACGTGATCACTACTCAATGGAAATATAAAATGGACATTTATGGAAAGTTACAGGTTATAAGCTATTCTGTTTTTGTTAAGTAGCCTACATTGCCTAGGCTACTTTACATTCATTTTGTGGTCAAAACCTAATTTAGTGCTTTATAGGCCTAGGTCAGTGCAGACATGAAATATTTTATCTAATAGGCTACAACTTCAATGAAATACTGCGCTATGCACAGCTAAAATATCAGAAAATGAATAACTGGTGAATGACAAGAAGTTCAATAAAAAGATTGTTTAATGCTTATTTCTCCTATTACTCCATTTGTGTGGATGGAGGCGGAACACATCTCCTCGTTGCCCTATCCACCGCCGGTTGAAACACCTGATTGCGTGTTTGGTGACCTGTGTCCGTGGCAGACCGTGTCACCATGTTTTTCCTCACAGCACCTGTAATCAAACAGACAGATATGTTTATGTTTATGGTATGTAGCATCCAAAGCCAAGTATGCCTACACAATACAATATATGAGATAGGTATTAAGGAGATTAAATTTAAAAAGAAACATGACTTACAAAGCTCCTCTGTTCGCTGCACGTTGAGGGCTGGTGTGGGGGTGGAGGGAGTTGAGGAGGGACTGCCGTTCCTGGCCCATAGTGAGGTGGGTGGTGTGCGAGAGGGGGAAAAAAATTGTATTAAATGGTAGTTATCTGTTAACCATGACTGATAATACACATGGGGCCTTTCTATTCACTAATATTTCAGAGATCAGTCCCTACCTTGAGTAACTCTCCGTATGTTAAATGCAGGTGCAGGTGCAGGGAGTTGAGGTGGTGAAGAGTGTTGCGGTCCTGCCCCATGGTGAGGTGCTAAGGGAGATAAATGGTTGTGATCTGTTAACCATGGTAGGCTGAGAGCTACAGGGCCAAACAATGGCAAACAAAATCAAATCTCTGGTCATGCTGGACATGAATTTGTATGTTTCAATATTTTGGTATGCACTATCTATATCAACTCCATGAATGGATTGACATTGAAATCAATGTGTTTCAATACAATCTGATAATAATGAATGAACTTTTCAGGCAATATTGCATGAATGCAGATGTTTTAACTGACAAAATATTTGGCTGAGATTTTGAAAGTAATGGATAAAGTATGCAGAAAATCTGAGATGGTAATGCAGATGCAATCTGTTGATCTGAAATGGAGTGACTACTGCTGTGTTAATATAGATGGGGCCACTGTATTCAATATTATTTCAGAGATCAGTCTTTACCTTAACAGTTTTCTCCAGGTTGAGGGGTAGTGACTCGGCTGCCTGGCACTCGGCGACATGGTGGAGCTGGAGGAATAGATACAAAGAGAGGGGAATGTCTTTAGCACTAAGAATGTTAACCATATCTCTAATATTAATATTATGATTTAGTTATTTCAATGTTAAGAGAGTATTACTTACTTTGCCAGTGCAATAGGCTTGGGCTTGAGGCTTCAACTGATATACCAGGCGAGTTGGAAGGTACCTCAAAGATGCAAAGTCACCATTTTCTGGCTCTTCACTGTCATCAGAGTCCCCGAAACGATGGCTGTTACATAACGATATCATTATGGTTATTGCAATCCCAAAATTTCCAAATATACATATAGTACAAGCATCTCTGGTCTATTTTGGAATGCTACGGGAATGTGTTCACATTACATTTTAACAACCCAGAAAGTATTACTTGATCAAGCAAACCCAACAGAGGCAATCGTAACGTTAGATGCTAGAATCCAGCCGATAAAAGTTGACGCTGCAGAACAAACAAAATAGAAGATGGGGACTAAGTTCCATACAGTTAAGTTACGTTAGCACAATAAATCACAAACAGATGCCAATAGTTGTCTGAACCGACTTAAACAGTGATTAAAATGCCGAGGCTTTCATTACAAAGATGGCAGATAGAAACTAAAGTTACGTAATGTTATGATTCCAAACTTGGCAAAATGCAAACGTTAATGCACAGCTAGCTAGAGGCTAGGGCTAAACCATTATCAGTGAGTCAACATGCTAAAGTTGTAGGTAGCCATCATAGCAGACGAGTGCTTCACTGACTTCATTGACTGAAATACCAGTGCCAGTATCACCTTAATCAAGGTTTGCATCGCAAACGTGATTTCAATATATGTATCGTAACTCCCCCTATTTCCACCGGTCCCGTATTTCCACCGTCTTGCGTTTATGTGTCACTTAATATCCATTTCTATACAAACCAAGACAGCGGACTCCTATAGAAACGCAACCACGCACAACATAGGTGTATCTAAATTAGCTATGTACCAAAAATGACATTTTACCGTGACTCGAGGAGCTGTAAACAGTGTTGTAAGGCTGCGTGTACACAACCGCTTGGAGCTCCAGTGGAATTTTAATTTCACGACGAGAATTCTCGGTCTAACCGTCCATGTGCCGTTGAAACGGTGTAAATAGGCGACCCATCAGGCCAGCACTATAACTCCGAGCGTGGTAAACAAAATCGGATATTTCAGGCAGTAAATGCTCCAGTTAGGAACCAAACCAGATTTTGTTCAAATCTACACAACTATGGCTACTGAAAAATGTAAGGTTCATTTAGTAAATGTTATTTTGAAGTGTTAAAAAACATCGTTGTTTTAGAATTTCTGAACAAAAGTGGTGATAATTGGGGGTGTTACGATATAGCACTAATAGACATTAGCAATAACTTATGCAATTGCGCCTAGCAGCATGCTAGCTAGCAGCTATATGCCGCTAGCATAGTAGCACTATGGACAACAGCGACACATTAAAACAGACAAGACCAGACTAATGTTAAATAACAATGTGTGTTTTTTAAATCACACTGCCATAACATATTCTGCCGAAATTGCTATCCCATTTTAAATCAGATAGGCTACAGACTCATATGAGCATCACAGCTAACAATAACGTTAACTTTGCACAAACTGTTGCACAAAATGACAAACGTCTCTGGTTGCACTAACGTTAACGTTAGTCCTAATATCAAACAACGTCATTACAATCAATAAACATGATGATTATAAAACCACAAAGGCCAATGTTTAGCTATTGTGAATGTCGCAATATATTAATAAATATCACTTACTCGAGAGGGTTCAGCGCAACCGTGTCCCAGCAAAGAAAATATCCACTAGTATGACTCTTCTTGGCTCTTGGTGTACAGTCATGTTCAACCGTTACAGTATAGGCGCGTCCGCGCCCGCGGATCCGACATGGGTCCACTCAGGATCCGCTGTTTGACAGTAGAATTTACGGGGCCGCCTGAAGGCGGAGCTGATCCTCTGTGCGGCACCAAAACGAATGCGACAGTCACGCGGGTTTGCCGACTTGAAGGCGGATCCGCCTAGGAGTCTACTGCTGTGTGGGCAGCAAGCGACTGAGCTTGAGCGACGTGTTGGAGACCCATGGTGTGGACGACGACTTTTCATTGGCAACCGTAGCCTATTAAACCAACCAACAATATAAAAATATTAAGAAGAGCTCTTATTTCATTTAGTTAAATCGAAACAATGTCATCTAGTGTTCGTGGACTGATAGCCCTGTAGGCAGCATATTAGCTTAGGCCTATTTGGTGGCCGACGGGCTTTATTTGTCCGAATCGACCTATTATCCGATTATTATTATTATTGAGTTAATGCATTATGTAAACATTGTTTGCTAACCCACCACAAGTAGCCTAGCCTACAGATTCTTGCGTGTGTTCATTCTCTCCTTCCCTCTCCAAAATGTTCCTGTTCTAGGCTGGCCAAGTGCATGGTTCTGCTGCATAAAGTTGAACGAACACATTTGTTTATTGTGCAGAAAAATATAAATAACCTACTGGCAAGCAGTCAATTGGCCACAGCCAGGGATGTAGTGGAGGCTCCGCTCTAGAATATTTGGTATGCACTGAGCCAGCACGGACGTAACATTTCAGACACAATTCTAATTCCATTAACCCCATTTGAAACAGCTGTTTTACCGTTGCTGTTTAACCGTTTACAGCTGATCGCCAACAGCTGGTTGTCATTGGTAGCCTACTGATACTAACAGATACTACACTCACTAATAATGGTATCTTCAAGAGCATTTTGCGGTGCAATTAACTGCGGGAACCGGCAATGTAAAAGGCCCGGTTTGTCTTTTTTTAGATTCCCACTCAACAAGGAGAGGTAATTTATTAGGCATAAGCATCAGATCATACAAATGTGGGTTAAGGTAGTTTAGCTAGCAACAAACGTAATCGTAACATTGCTAGCATGTAACTTAGTGACAGCATCTAGCCCGCTACCATTAACCTTATGAACTTTATTAATCTGCTAAGACAAGAGGCTATACAGTTTGCTTATGATGTGACTGGCATATCTACCCACAGCTGTAAATATGTTTTAAACACATTGTTAGCTCACCACAACTTAACCTAGCCGAGACGATGCTAAAATTAAACAGGTGGAAAAGTTTTCCGAGTAAACATTGTCAAACGTTACCATCATTCATCAGACTCCACTTCCATCAATCTGTTAGGTGCCAAAAGTGGGTCCAAAATTGTCGTAGACAGGACCTGCAAACTCGGACTGCAAGCTACCTAAACTTCAATTGTCGTCTGTGTGCTGAGCATTTTGAGGACAGCCAGTTCACAAATCAGCTGAGGAACAGATTGAATTGGAATGCTATTCCGACCATATTCAAAGTCCCCAACCCACCTCTTCACATTAAGAGCACAAGGAGGACATTAAAAAAAACAGACACATCACAGAAAGGTGAACTCAAAAATAATGTTTAATGTATAAAATAATTCTACATGCATGAAATGTAAAGATTTTACATTAAAGATAAATTAATAACTAAATTAATGAATAAGTACACATATTACTACCAGTGCTTTATGTTTGCACTTCCAGTCCATGGTCAGATTCTGGCAGTAAGGGCGGATCACACTTACAGCCGACTCATCACTGCTGCTAACCATGACACTCCTTCCACATCTGCACTGTATGGCTTCATACCTCCTCCTGATCCTGACACTGCTACTGCTCCTACTGCTGCTGCTACTCCTCCTCCTACTGCCAAACACCTAAGGCTTTTAAAACAAGAATGTCTAAGGACATTTAGACTTAAAAAGCAGGTGCAGCAACTAAAACAGGGCCTTGTCAAGGCAACTCGAAAATCATATATGTCACCTGAAAATGTGATTAGAGGTGCTGGCAACTTTTTGGAGGAACCAGCCCTCTCCTTCTTTCGGTCACAGCTGCGGAACTCCAGCCGTTTCTGTAAGTTGAAAGGGAGGAGATGGACAAATTCGGACAAAGTCACTGCATTGTCCTTATATCACCAGGGGCCAAGGGCATACAAATTTTGTCAACAGATTTTTATGTTACCATCTGTGCCGTCTCTACGCAGGTGGCTTAGTGGGACAGAGATAAGGCCAGGATTCTCTCCTTCTGTATTTAACACGCTGGCCAGTCGAGTGAGTGACATGACCCTACAGGAAAAACTTTCCATAATCACATTTGATGAAATGAGCTTAAGATCAGGCTTATCATACAACACCAGTAGCGACAGTGTGGAGGGGTTTGAGGACTTTGGCTCACAGGGAAAGACTGGACGTACAGCCAACCACGCTTTAGTCTTCATGGTTAGAGGGTTGACAGGGAGGTGGAAGCAGCCCATTGGGTATTTTCTTTCAAAAGATGCTATACCAGCTCACATCTTAGAAGCTCTGCTGAAAGAGTGCTTAGATAAAGTTAAAGCAATAGGCCTACTAACAACTGTTGTGGTTTGTGACCAAGGGACAAACAACGTGTCCCTTTTCAAAAAATTAGGCATTACCTCTGAGCAGCCTTTCTTCATGTATTCTGGGGAGAAGATCTTTGCCCTCCATGATCCACCTCACCTGCTTAAAAACACTAGATCAAATCTAGAAAAATATGTGTTCCGTATAAGCCAAGGATCTGAGACTAAATTTGTGAAATGGTCATACCTCCAGAAATTTTATGAATTCGACTCCCAATTACCTATAAGGAAAGCACCCAAATTGACCAAACAGCACTTTCAGCTGAACAGCTTTTCAAAAATGCGTGTTAACAAAGCCGTCCAAGTTCTGTCCCACACTGTAGCAGCAGGCCTCTACACATATGTTGCCTTGGGTAAACTTCCTGGTGAGGCAGCTTACACCGCTGAATTTGTAGAGCGCATTGACAGCTTGTTTGATGCATTTAACAGCCGTTTCTACAGGGACACAAAAGCCCTCAAGCGTCCTTTGACAGCTAAATCTGGCCACATAAAATTCCTCCAGGAATGCGTCCCTATACTGGAGGGCCTAGAGGTACTTGGTTCTAGGAATGTGCTTTTTGTCAAAGGATGGTTGCTAGCTATAGCCTGTGTCAGGCAGCTGTGGGATCACCTGCAGTCCGCCTACCAGCTACAGTACCTGTTCACTTCAAGGCTAAACCAGGATATTGTAGAGAACCTCTTTGCGACTGTTCGAAGGAAAGGCGGCTGCAGGGATAACCCCTCATCAAAAGAATTCAGGTGTGCTTTAAGGATGGTTATGGTGGCTGAACTGATCAAGCCAGTGATTGGGGCTAACTGCATTCCTGATGCTGACAGGTATGTCACCAGCCTAAAAAGCATAGGAAAAACTATTCCATCTAAGCCTGCCCATGTAAGTGTGCCACCGGCAAAAAACACACCTACGCCATACAACACACTCTACCTCGATGTCCCTGAAAAAAATACTCTTGGCTACATTGCAGGGTATCTATGCCGGCGATGTTTGAGTGCACATGAATGCGGCACTTGTAGAGGTGTGCTCTTGTCATGTGAAAATTACATAAATGACCAAACTCAATTGTTCATTCATCATAAGGCATACAATACAACAAACTCAGATTTTGGGTCACTCCTTGTTCCCTCGGAAGTTTTTTTGCAATTCTGCACTGACTGCGAAAAAGTTTTCCGTGTTGAGTTTGATGGTACAAACATGGCGAGAGACAACATATGTCTTATAATAAACAAAGCCATCAAGAACCAGGCAACGTACAAAGATCTTGCTCTGTGCTGTGAGGGAGTTAAGGCCAAAATTGTAGCCACCTTTGTCAGTGTGCGTGTGCAGTATGCTCTAAAATTTAAAAACAGGGAGCTGCACCGCACTGCAAAAAAGCCATCCAGAAAACTAAAAAAAGTTTCACACAAATGATGTGCTCTGCTGCCCTGGGCCTGTAAAATAAAGCATAATTATTATTTGTATCTATTTATGTATCAATATATTAATCACACTTGCATACACATTTTTTTATTTTACTGTAAATATTAACATTTGTAATGAATTGTAATAATAATAATAATAATAATAATAAAATTACTTCAACCACTGACTCTACATTAACTGCTTGGTTGCTTTCCCTGGTTTATCAACTGGCTTCCATCTGAACACTTTGGAAATAGTCTCAGTCACATACTTCTGCCAGACCAGTGCTACTCATTGCGCGGCTCGCGAGCCACATGCAAGCTATAATTGGTGGCTCGCATGCAGCTTTGGCGAGATTTCGCCAAATTTGGTTTTACTCATTTTGAGTAGGCCTAAACTGTTCGCCAAAGGCCATCATCTCTGGCCCCAGCTTGATAAAAACAAAAGTAGGCTCGGATTTAGCCTAGTCTACTGTATGACTTCAACGAGGTGATCTTTAGTTTCGTTCTGCTTACAGTATCTCACTGCCCTGTTTACCGGCAATGCTACAGTGGACTTAAACTGCCACTTTGTGGCGATAAGTTGTAATACATGTAGCTGCGTGTATCACGGAAAGCGCGAATGTGCTATGTGGCCATTTCTAAATGGGACCCACTGTAGGCTGTGGTAACACAGCCAATATATTTTTCCCAAATGTGCTTCATAAACATACAATACTGCACTAGAAAAACGCAAACATCTGAATTATACGTCTCCCTTCACCCAAGTAATGAAGGTGAAAGGAAGTTATTAAGCCTGGGCTGTATACATTTAGCTGTATTGGCTGTGTTATTTATTTTTTTGTGGGATATCCAATTTATATGTAGAAAGGCACATTTGCAAAGTGCACATTTTTAAAAAATGACCGTATCGAATCTGTAGCTGTGAAGACCCATCCACCGTTAAAGACAGTTGCTGCCAATTTAAATGAACAGCTAAGCTAACTAGTAGCTGGCCATGCTTCTACTGCTGCGAAGACCGGGAAAACAGCTGATTGCAAATGGTTAAAGCGCTATCTCTTGGACAATAACATCAAATAAACGTCCATTTTAACAGCGACTTGGTGACAAATGAAAGAGGCATTTTAAAACCAGTCCATAAATCACTAGTCAGTCAGCGAGCCCTCGGTAATTTGGCAGTGAATCTGACCAGCTGGTGATAGCTAGCTCTCGCTTTAATTAATAAATTAACATTTTGACCTATATTTCAACTCGCCTAGTACTAACATATAAAGTCGATTATGTACATATCAGTTTAAACATGTAAATATCGTTATACAATATAACATTTAAATTAAACATACCTGGTCATATGCCTCCACGACGAACTCATAGGACCGAACATAGACATAATATACATAGACGCCGCATTGGCTGCTGGAAACAAGAAATGAGGCCGCCATCTTGGACCGGTCATACTCCTCATTGCGTTGCAGCAGAAAACACAAGATGACAGCACTGTGCAGCATGTTCCTGCTCAAATCGGCGGACCATACTCGGGGGATTTACTTTTCACAAGTAAGATTTAACATTACCGTACTATTGGTTGTATTTTGTATTTTCGAACAATGTGGCCTGTATCATAGCTACATGTATGACCTTTGCAGCAAAAAAAACCGCGTGAAAATCTGTTCGGTATTCAGTGAGATATGATTAATTAAGTGTGCTGACAGCTCATTGCACCGGCCAAACAGATTACACTGAGTGGAGTGGATGACCGGTCCAAGATGGCGGCTCCAAATCTCGTCAGCGCTAGTAGGGAGCAGCGGTCGATGCGGCGTCTATGTATATTATGTCTATGGGACCGAACGTGGCCACCCCACCTCAGCTTACCAAAATGGCGCCCATAGAGTCATAGAACGTACTTCCACATATCCAACGTATTATCCGGCCTGTGATCTATCTTGCTCTGTTGTAGAATCTTTTATTACAACCCATTGATTTGATTCGTGTTCTTGCCGTCCACTAGGCTATTTTGCTGTGGCGCGAACAAAACGTGACGTCACTTGCAAGGGGTGAATATTGTGAAGATTTTTCTTGCCATCTAAGGCATGAGCACATCTGTGAGGCCAAGCCTCACCAAGTAGCCCTTTGTTTACAACTAACATTACATTTAATTAAACTGCTTATAGGCTATGTCGAAATAGTTTTCAACATTTTGAATATTAGTGTCGGGTGAATTAGGAAATGTTCTCAAAGTACCCTTATGGCTGAAAGCTGCTTGGGATCCCCCTCTGTCAAGCAATATAACCATACAAATGCAATTGTTTCAAAAGGAGTAATTTCGGCTTTGTCAGAACTGAGCTGTGGACGGCACGGCATGCCCAATTGAAAATAAATTAACGCAACACAACACAGAACCCACTTCTCTCGCATTAGTCACTGACATGAACAAAACACAGAACCCGCTTCTCTCACGACAGTCACTGACAGTAGCCTAGAATAAATGCATGGGGAAAAAAACTTCCCCATGACATCGTTAAACACTGAAAGTTAATATTTTATCACTGTAACATACATCTGTCCTTTGTCAAATGTGTTATGTTCCAAGTAGCCTATAGTGCGTAATTTTGCTTCATAAAGTTGAACAAATACATTTGCTTGTTTCACAGAAAAATATAAATAGCCAGTTATGGTCTACAGTGCAGAGTTGGTAAGTTATGGTAGGCCAACTTGGAGTGAACATACAAACAGGGGAAATTCTTTCTCTAGTAGCTGAGTAGCCTCAGGTGCGCACGTAGACATAAGGCCGAACATGCAAGCGCCAATGAATCGTGCTCTCACGACAATCACGCCGTTAAACTTAAATAGGTTAACATCACTCTAAGTTCGCCTTCAAGCAAGGAAAACAATGATTTGAAGACATCTGTTTCGTTGGAAGGGCAAGGGGTAGCAACAGGGCAACACAGAGACAGGCCCGATGGCAGGGCTGTTATGAGAGTATTAAAATATGGGATATTCTACGGGAAAACATTAAAACGGCAAGACAGCGGGGGGAAGTTAAAATATGTGAGAAACACGGAAAAAGTTGGCATGCATTGTTTCGGTCCCTGTGCACAGGGATTATTAGGGCCCGAGAACCGAAGGGCGCAAGGCCCTATTGTTTTTGTAAGGATTATTATTATTATACTAACTTTGTCTCAGGGCGTTTTCCTTTTTTGAGGTGGTTAAGATGGGTGAAATTTGGCAGTTGAAATTTGGCACACACATCAGGTGTCACGCAAAGCAGTTAGGTACAAGAGCTTGGCCCCGGGCATGGCCCAGGGACTCAGTAGCGCCCCCTTAGGTGATTGAGGCACTGGTTGGCACATACTTTCAGCTAGACGCATCAAATTTGGTAGGTGTCTGTATCTCCCCAAGATGAACAACTTTCGTGTACAATGCATTAGCCACGCCCAACAGGAAGTGAGGTATTTGGGATTTTGTGCAGACTAAAATGTGATGAATTGTGATGCCAAAAGAGGTTCTTCCCATTGGTGAAAACGCATGAAATTTGGCACACACGTCAAGAGGTACCATGAATACACAGGGGAAAAGCCTTGGCACTGGGCTTGGCCGAGGAACTCCATAGCGCCCCCTTATGTCACTGTGACTTGTGGTTGGCATATAGTTTTAGATACACACACCAAATTTGGTGGGTGTGTGTAACTCCCGGAAACAATCAACGTTTGTATTAACATGCCATTAGCCACGCCCACAGGAAGTGAGGTAATTGGGATTTTGTGCATTGTGGACATAATCATTTTTAACATACTCCTCCTAGACGGTTGATCCGATTCATGTGAAAGTTGGTATACATGATGCCAATATGCTTCTGATTCTAAATTGTGAAGCTTTTTTTGATATGTTGTAATTTGACGAAATGGCAAAACTATGAATTTTAATACCCTTCCACATAAACAATAAATGTGTCTTAATTCACAATGCATGGCTTGAAATGTTTTAAATTTCACAGGTCTTTGAATACCATGGGAGTGATGATATTGACATGCCCATAATGCATATTTGGCATAGCGCCACCACCTGGTAACAGAAAGAATGGCAATTACACTGATGTCACATGATCAATTTTAACATACTCCTCCTAGACGGTTTGTCAGATTCATGTGAAATTTGGCAAATATGATGCCAAGATGTTGCTGATTTTAAATTGCGAAGGGATTTTTGATATGTTATATGATATGTAATATGTCATGATTATAATATCTCACCATATAAACAGGAAATGTGTCATAAAGTCACAGTGCATTGAATGAATGGTCTGAAACTTCTCAGGTTAATAGATATTATGATTATGATGATATCCAGACACCCAATGGGCCTGCCTGGCATAGCGCCACCACCTGGCCAAGTAGGAATAAAATAAATATCATTATTGTGATGTCACATGTGTAATTCACATGCCTAGCATAGTGCCACCATCTGGCCAAGCATGAAATGTGCCAAAAATGTTCAAGGCTTTGATGGATTGATCTGAAACTTTACAAAATATTGGATATCATGATTGTGATGACATTCACATGTGGAATTCACATGCCTAGCATAGCGCCACCATCTGGCCAATCAGGAAATGTGCCAAAATGTTCAATGCTTTGACTGATTGATTGAAATTTCACACAAAATTAGATATCATGATGATGATATTCATATGTCTTATTAACATGCCTTGCATAGCACCACCAATTGGCAAGAGAAGGAATGTGTTTTTCCCACGTCTGTTGGGTATCACAATCAGATGCATCATTAATCAGATTAGGTGTATATGACATCCAAACACCCAATATGCCTGCCTAATATAGCGCCACCATCTGGCCAACCAAAAAGTGCATCAGAAATGTTCTATGCTTAAAATGAATGGTCTGAAATTTCTCAGGTTAATATATATTATGATTATGATGACACCCAATGGGCCTGCCTTTCATTGCGCCCCCACCTGGCCAAGCAAGTAAATATGCCAGAAAATAAAATACATAAACAAATAGTGCTCGGGCCTGCTATTGCCGCTTGCGGCTATATTTTGTCATATTATTAATCACATATGATTATTTCTGAAATTGTGCAAACAGGCGCAACACATTTGAAAAGGAAGGACTGGTAGCATGCAAGCTCACGGGAAAGATTGATTTAAGAACGTTATCACAGTGTGTGGCTGTGGCGCAAAGCAGCGTGGGCGGAGGACAGCGACAATTGGCAGGGGAGGGTCATTTCTTTTTTTAACAATTCTGTCGGAGGGTCATTGAACAATTTCTAGCAGGCAAGGGAGGGTCATGCAACTTTTGACTGAAGCACTCAAAATTCCTCCGGTGGCCCCTTCAATAAATAACGAACAGTCCCTAGATTGCTGCTGGGCTATATGTCTTGGTTCATGTCTGTTAACAACTCATTGCCGTCAAACGCGTAGCCTATCTCACGGTTGCATCCATTACAAACAAACATGCAATGTGAATGTCTGGGATTGGGAAGAGCACTAAATGCTCTACTGAATAAGCATAAAGTCAAACCTTTAAATAAAAAACACTCTAATAATCAAAAAAATAAACCGCTAATGAAGTAAACTTGTGACCATCAAAAATCGTTTATCGCCTGTAACTCCGTGATAACAGGACGTAACAGGAAGACATTTGGAGGTTAATATGCTCTATATTTTGTCCAAATGATGTCTGTCTATCATCGTTGCACTCGGAGAAAACCAGAATGTTTAATTTGTCCTGCGTTTCTTCTACGGCTGCAAACGGGATTCACTCGCAGTTAACCAAATATTTCTTTATTAGGGCAGGGCAGGCATATTTCTGGCTATTAAATTGTTTCTAAACCAGTCTGCTAAAGTCTGTAGTGAAGTCTGTGTAGGGTTTTCCATGCTCCATTTCTTTTTACGAGACACCCTGCTCACTTGAGCCATCTACCAGTTATTTGGGTTGTTGCAGCGTCTCACTGGAAAAATACAAATTAAAGTCGCGTGATACCGCATGATCCCACGTGCGGACCGCGAGTGAAGCTGGCCAAGTCGAAGCACTGCCCACTGTACGTATATGGGGAAAGATGGCCGTTTTGGTTCTTTTTTGTAAGCGAACTTCAGAGGTCTATGTTGGTCCAGGAACAACTCTTACTTGAACAAAACACGGTCACCCACCTAAACACACACACACCCATGTGTACACACGCACACACACACACACACACACATACAGTATATAAAGACACACACACGTGCGCACGCACACACACACACACACACACACACACGTGTACACATGCAGACACACACACATATATAAAGACACACACACACACACTTTTCTCCAAAGGATATTTACAGCATATAATAGAAAATGCACGCAACTACAGCAGTAACACATAGGGATGACACTAAATGAAACCAGTGTATGCTTTTATTGGCCAAGGTGCAGAAATAATGCATTAGATTTTAAAAGTAACTTGTTCCTGCTGCTAATGCCTCCTACATTTTATTTAATTACATGTGTTTCTGTGTAAATAAATGATGTAATTTGATGTTCTCATGTAATTTCTGCTTTGTGCGCTGTAGGTACTGTTTTTGATTGTTTTCTACAGCTAGCTGTGCCACAAATACTCCTTCGGGGAAGCGCAGGCTGGTACTGCAACATTCCTCCCAACCGCCTCCTCCCTTTCTGGGAAACGTGCCAACAGTCGGGGAAACCAAAAGGGAAACCAAAAACCCTTCTCAATGTCCAGGTCCAGTAGAAAAACTTGTGAACAACAGATGTCTTGTCAGAAGATTGACAGACTCTGTATCGACATACGTCCATGAGGGATTAAGGGTAAGTCATGAATTAATTCATATAGATTTGTTCCTGTATTAATTATCTGCTCTAATTTAATGACTGATCGTCTGCAGGCTTGGATGTGTAAAAGCCAATGATTGACCTTTGAGGAAAACAGCATGGCTTCACCAGATGAAGAACTTTGTATGTTACATACTATAGTGCATACATTAATGATAACATTGTGAACATTATTTTAGTTTACTTTCTTTTTAAAACTTTGGTTTATCATTCACAGTGCATCACTCAAAATTACAAGAGGAGGATCTACCACACCAAAGTATGTGTCTGTTTTGTTGTGGTATAGGGGTGCTAAACGTGTTTGCAGTAGATGATTATTCCTTATGCCTCATACCAGATGCCTTATTCTCTTATACAATGTGTAGCCCATTTCTCCTAGACATAATTGAACTCAATTTAATAACCAATATCAATACGATTTTGACAATTTTCTCAGATTTCCTTATTCAGTTCCTTCCTCTTGTCTGAGCCAAGTCCAATTTCAGTTCAACTTAACCCTATCTTATTCATGGCGCCAGACGTAAGGCTATCTTGGGACCTATGCAGAATAACTGTTTCCATCTATTACAAACATATGTGCACCCATTTTTGTGTTTGCTAGAAATGAAGTGTGTTTAGGCGCATTGGTATCTTGAGACACAGGGAAACTGACCAACCAGGGGCGGAGCTATATGGTGGCAAGTGGGGGGGCACGGCCACCATTGGCCCTTGTGCATGACTTGCCATGAGAATGACCCTGCAATGGTCCATATGGACACATCTAATTTAATTTTTATTTCACACTCACAGGAAGGTTATACTGTAGCCTATAAAAATAATTATAAATAAATATAGATAAATAAAATCATCTCAATACTCTTACTTGTTTTCTGAACAGGACCAGGTGTCCCCCCAGCAGTTCGACCAAGATGCAAGAAAGGTAGGTCAGATAATTAATTACTAAATCTAATATCTGTAAAATTGTTTTGTTTGATCAGATGCTAACATCAGTTGCAGATTTGTGAACTACTTTTCATTTTGTGTAGTTGATTTAAAAAAAAGTCAAATTTATTAATCATGCATTTTGGCATCAATTGAGAGATGTAATGAGTTTGCACATTTCTTTCAGTACTACAATCCATAAAATCAGCTGTCCAAAACATAAACCAACAGAAAAACAATCACAGAATCTATCTACCATTTACAATATACCTTAAACAGCTAGCTTTTGTGTATTGAATCTGAACTCTTGAAGGGAATGGATGTTGAGTATTTAATTAATAAACTGGAATGCATACTAAGTCAAGACCAAAGGTGTTATATTAAAAACTCATTATTGATTAACTTATTAATATATGTTATGGTTATTTCTGGGCAAATTTGTGGTTGATTTAATATTTGTGGCACCACCACAGACTCACCACACAGTTGAGTGATGACGCGGAACTCACCTGCCGAGTTGCTTGTAGTCCAGCGAAGCTGGTAGTTCAACAGCACAGCAACAATGGCGACGGAGGAAGAGACGCTAGAAGCTATCCGCGAAGTTGTCTCAACTCACGAGAGCATCACGCAATTAAAGCATAAACAAGAGGCTTGTCTTGTCAATTTTATAAATGGCAAGGATATCGTAGCTGTCCTTCCAACTGGCTTTGGGAAAAGGCTATAGCCTTCCCTGAGCTAGTAAAAAAGTTTGTAGCTAGTTTGACATTTTTGATTGTTCTTACATGTGAACTTTAGCAGCCTGATAGCTACCTATCCATCAGAATAGAATCTGGAAATAAGTGCATTCATAACTTCAGGAGGAAGAAATTATGACTTGAAGACTCACCAATTCCATTTAACAACTTAGGCAAAGTAAGGCCACTTTATTTCTGCACATAGAGTATGCTACTGATGGTAATGTTGATACCACAGATGAATGAAGACCCAGTCGGACCAATGGTAGGAAAAATCAGGAACAGTTTCATTTACAATAATGCGCATCAAGGGAGAGACAGCATGACTTCACTTAAAGATCCATCAGCTGCTCTAACTAGACAAGGAAATAGTTAGGGTTTAAGTATCCTTCCAGGCTGACTGGAGATAACGATAGTCATCCCATTTCAGGTGGACTACACTGAATTGATTAGTGGCAACCTGGCAATCCGGAGCAGATAGCTCCTGACGCAGCCATGAAGACCAGTGAAACACTGCAAAGTCATAATATTCTCGCTTACACAGGGACAGTACAGATATCATACAGAGGTATTACGTAGAATCATACTTTTAGTGTCAAAGTGACCCACTAGTGAGAAATGCAGAACATCAAACCACATATTGGAATATTGGGCATAATGCAGAACATTAAACCACATATTTGAGTATTGGGCATTATGTTCTATTCCACTTTCTCTCACTACCCAAGCTAGGCAAGATAGCTTGTACCACATGTCAACAGTGACAAGCCCTGCAAATGCGCACTCTGCTTTGCTGAATTTCAACACTTTGGCTCAAAAGGGCTAACCCCTACTCACTGAAACAGTGAACATGAACCTTAGATCTTTTACGGGAGGACACATCTCAAATATATTTTTTTCTAGAGCTTTTGAGATCCTTACAGTAATAGTAATTATTGCTACACTGCCCTGCACACATGAGAGTTTGTCATACCAGGGCGGTGCAACTCAAGGAGTAAATTACTGCACATATTGACTTAGTTGCGAGTTGTGAGTGTTATTTTGTTGGAAAATAATTGGGAAACTGCAAGTGAAGGGTTTCGACCGCACAGCTCCAGCTGCTGAAATGCCGTGAGGGTGCAGCAAATGAACTTAAAAAACAATATATTTAAGCTCACAATATTGAGACCGGCCCAAACCTTAACAGGCCACCGAGAATCCTCCCTAAGCTCCCGATTAGCCACTCTGGATACTATGCTAAATAAAGTGGTTGATATGCTGGTTGCTAGGTTTAGATTGTGGTAGTTGTTGCTAAGTTGTTGCTTGGGTAAATGAGATGTTGGTTGCTAAGGTAATCATATTGGGCTGTGTGATTGCATCCCCTCACTCGCAGTCTCCCCAAATATTAGTAGCACACACACTTTGTTTGAGAGTTGTTTGGAAGTCGCAGTCAAGTCTATATTTGCAGTAATTTAGGGGAGTAGATGTGGGGGAAGAATTTGGGTGAGCCAGATACCAAGTCCAACAGGGAAAAAAATATTTTTGTCACTAAAATTGACTAATAATCGTGATAAATAATTATGATCTCAATATTGATCAAAATAATCGTGATTATCATTTTGGCCATAATCGTGCAGCCCTACTACTATATGTACAGTAGGGGCAGCCGTGGCCTACTGGTTAGCACTTCGGACCTGTAACTGGAGGGTTGCCGGTTCGAACCCCGACCAGTAGGCACGGCTGAAGTGCCCTTGAGCAAGGCACCTAACACCTCACTGCTCCCCGAGCGGCGCTGTTGATGCAGGCAGCTCACTGCACACTGCATTAGTGTGTGCTTCGTTCTGTGACTCTGCCTCTTGGGTTTCAGTGGTAAACCATCAGTTTTGGCCAGCAGATAGAGCCACTGGTGGGCAATCCCTAGGTGACTGTGACAGCAAGACTCAGCCATCAACATGAATCCCGTGGAGTCACCAGCACCCTCCTCAGATGCCACAAAGATCCGGAATGCTTTGACTAACCCAGGAATGATGTTGGGTGCTCACCAAGACCAGCTTCAGCACCTCACCGACTCAGTTGAGCGGCTCCTTGACTCCTCGACTGGAGAATTGTTTTCCGGCAGATGCCTTTTCCTGCCACTGTCGAGACTCCAGAGGGCTGTCACTTTGTACCAAGCACAATTGGATCACGTGTCCTGCAATGGGGTCATGCCTCATGTTTGTCAGGCCAGGCGGGTGTGCAGAGCACCTTTGAGTTCATTCGGCGGAGGTTCTGGTGGCCAAGGATGAGAAGGGATGTCAACTACTCTGTGAACGCCAGCCCAGTCTGTGCTGAGCACAAATCCTGTCACCAATGGCCAGCAGGGCTGCTACTGCCTCTGCTAGACCATGGTCACATGTCTCCATGGATTTTGTGACAGGCCTGCCACATTCCGTGGGAAATACAGTAATCCTTGTGGTAGTAGACCGGTTCATTTAATAGCACTTCCCAAGTTGCCATCTGCTCAAGAAACCGCCGACCTTATCTTTCAGCATGTGGTCCTCAGTTTGCGTCTCGATTTTGGGAGGCCTTCTGGTCTCTGTTAGCCTCTCTGTGGCAGTCCCCACTGCTGAGGCGTTTGTGTCCCGCTGCCGGAGAGTCTGGAGATGGGCTCGTATTGCCTTGAGCCATTATTCAGCCTGCCACCAGAGATAGGCCAACCGACGCAGCGGTCCGGTTCCCCTGTTCAGACATGGTCAACTTGTCTGCTTGTCCACCAAGGATCTCCCAGTGAGAGTGGAATCCAAGAACTTGGCTCCATGTTATGTTGGACCTTTTGCATCTTTCGGCGATTGAACCCAGTCACTTACCACCTGGAACTCCCAAGATCCATGAAAGTGAGTCTGGTGTTTCATGTATCCCTATTGAAGCCAGTTCTTACCTCTCCCCTGTCTCCCACTGTATGGAGTCTCGATTTCCCCCACCCTGTCACCCTGTGGAGGTCTGGCCTACTCGGTCAAGCAGCTGCTGGACTCAAGACAAGACATGTCAACGGGGAGTACAATACCTCATTGACTGGGAGGGGTATGGCCCAGAACAGAGATGCTGGGTCCCTGCACGACACGTCCTTGATCAAGGCCTTGTTCAAGATTTCCAATGAAATGGACCAGATCGCACTGGGCCGCTGGGAGTCGGCCGTAGGAGAGGGGGTCCTGTCACGAGGCTATCCGACCAGCAAAGAGCGACAGAGAGCTCCTCCAGGGAGACAAGCAGGAAGTAAACCATGCCCATTTTTGGACTTTTCTGGTGGATGGACTCACCTGGAAGACATTACCTGATTGCTTATTGTCATTTCTTCTCATGTGTATCACCTGTGTTAACTTGTTAGCTGTTATTAGTTGTACTATTTAAAGTCTCTGTTTGTTTTGCCTCTTGCGGAGTCTTGATTGTAGTACAAGCTGTACTTGTTTCTGAGTTCTGCAGTAAAAGCCTTGGACTTCCTTCTCGTCATTCTGTGACTCTGCATCTTGGGTTTCAGTGGTAAACCAGTTTTGGCCAATGGTGGGCCATCTCGAAGCGACTGTAACAAATCTGAGTCCTCATCTCCAATTTACGAGTCCAAGTCCGAGTCAAGCCCTAATCCTTGCAATTAGGGCTTGAGTTGGACTCAAGTCAGAGTCTGTGACTCAAGTACTATAAGCCTGGCACAAAAAAAACATATTTCAAAGGATGACCTTTACAAATTGTGTTCTTTTAACTGCACACCTTGAATATGATGTGAAACAGATGACATTAGACATTAATCTTATTTGTTTTCTGCACAGAAATAGCTGCTCCACCAGCAGTTCCACCAAGACGTAAAAGAGGTAGGTCACCAAACTCAGTACTTTTCATTATGTGCAGTTGAGAAAAAAGTTAACATGTATGTGCTCTCCAAGTCCCAAGGATTGCAGATGTAATTAATTATGTAGTTCTAAATGTAGTTTAAACTCATACGGGAAGAAAAATGGTCTTCATTGTCAGATATAACACAATTTGTATTCTTCTCAGAAAACTCAGAAAAACATATTTCTCATACATATTTCTAAACATATATCTCCTGTATGATAGTAGTTTTCCTGATTGCATGTGTTATACAAAATACTTGTTTCTGAAAGGTATCCTTTGTGAAGTGTTGATGATTGTCTTTACAGGTCATCTGCTATCATTTCTTAGCAAATTGGGTCTTTTGGAATTGTATCCAAATAAACTCACTCTCAGTTCTTTACTGGAGATAAGCAATGGTACAATGTTAGACAAAAAGGTGGAGTCTCTCAAAGATGTCCCTCTGGCTTTCATAAGAAAACTACTGATGATCAATACAAAGTGTCGGAATCACACAACCGCAGACTCTGGTGGCAATGATGATGATGAGGAGGAGGAAGTCAATCCCTTGGATCTGGTTACCGCACTCTACCTTTGTGCTGACAGCTTTTTGCAGCAAGAAATGTCCATCAAGATGTCAATGTGCCAGTTTGCTGTCCCTTTTCTATTACCTTGCCCTGATAATAATCAGTGCACACTCATGGTATGGGCTCTTAGGAATATTTACAAAGAGTGGCGACCCCATGACCTTATGCACAACAAAAACCATTTAGAGGACAGTGTGGTCCATGCACCCATACCTCTCCTTACCTTTGTTCGTCTGAAAGACTGTAGGCTCTCCAAATCCCAATGTATCAATCATATCCTGAGTAGTCCACAACAAAGTATACATTTCACACACAGAGACATGGATGGAGGAAATGTCCCAAAGAAGATCGCAAATGGCCTGGTGGAGATTGCCTGGTGTCTTCCATGTGGACAGAGCAACATTGATGTGTTTCCTGAACCTGTGGCAATAGTTAATATGAGGGGAGACCTACTTTCCAAAGAAACACAATTCAGTTTCCTCATGCAGGTGTCTACTGCAGTTTTTGTGTTCTTTGACACAATGACCCAAGAGGAGGAGAGGTTGTTGGATTTACAGGGCCCTCTAAAGTCCAAACTGTTTTTGGTGATGAATTCTGAAATGGAGGGACATCATTCAAAGTCTGTTGATACACTGAAACTCCAGGAAAATCATGTACTAATTCGGAAACGGAACCTCAACATGGCAAAGTTCTCCAAGCAGATAATTTGTGCCATAACAACAGCCTTCGCACATGATTTGGGGATCTCTGTGGACGAATGTAAAAATAAGGCCTCACAGTCAGCAAAGCTTGCAGCTGATAACTTAATGAAAGGCATTGGGGTTCGTCCAATAGCTGACTACAAGAAGAAACAGCTGCCTCTCCAAAGTGAATACTTCAAAAAAATAGCTGAAATTGAGATGGAGGAATGCAGACTACAGAACGCAGGTGATCTCAGTCTAGAAGAATACAAGGCTCAACTTCTTGGGGAAAAATGTACATTGAGAAAAAGACAAGGCAGCATCAGGACTGCAAAAGCAATGGAGCAGTTCATTCAAGCACTGTCTACCACAGACAAAGAGCAGAGAACATTCTTTCTCAAGTGGATGTCACTGAAACTAGATAGGAAATCTCACTTAACAGTACTTCGCAAAAAAATCAAAGAAACAGGACAGGGAAAGGACAACATATCAACAGTAGAGATTGATCAGCAGCTTCTGGACAATTCTTTGGGCATTGAACATTACATGAGAGAAATGGGACAGATGTACGAATCCAGACCGTCAGATGTTAGAAGAAACCTCCCTTCTGTTGCTGCTGAGCTTTTACTTGATGGATACCCCATGGAGTTTCTTGATGGAGACGCATCCATCATTCCAGAGAAGTGGGTGACTGATGTTCTTATGGAGGTGCACAGAAAAGTAGGGAGCTCTCGACTCTTGGTCGTGTCTGTTTTGGGTGTGCAGAGCACAGGGAAATCTACTCTGCTCAACACCATGTTTGGCGTCCAGTTCCCTGTTAGCAGTGGCCGCTGTACTCGTGGAGCCTACATGCTCTTCCTCTCCGTTGGACAGGAACTCCGAGAGGAGCTGGAATATGACTTTGTGCTGCTCATTGACACTGAGGGCCTTAAAGCACCTGAACTTGCCACACTTGATGGCAGCTTCAAGCATGACAATCAACTTGCAACACTTGTAATAGGCCTCAGTGATGTTGTGGTCAAAATTAATCCAAGACAACTGGTGTGAGACTGCAGCTTTATTCACGATGCCGGGAGCATGTTACCCACATGAAATGTCAAAGTAACAAGCCCACACATCTGTGGGTGAAGCCAACTCTTATACCTTATCCCACACCCATGGAAAATCACAAGTTGTCGCCCTCCATTAATCACTTAACCTTCTAGTATTTTAACAGAGATACGAAATGTTTACAACCCCACTTAACCATCTGGTGTATTGACAAAGATAAGAAATGTTCATGACCCCGCATCCTGGGGTTACCCAAATACTTCTGACACAAGGGTTAAGTTAACTAAACATTCTAACCTAGGAGTTGCAAAAGACACAAGGGTCAGAGTAGGGTGATGGCAATTAGATTTCACTACATGTATGTAAGGTATACTAAACATTCAATGAGAGACATATACAATTTATCCCACAATGTGACCATCATAAATATTGCCATGGAGAATTTAGCAGACATGAAAGATGTTCTGCAAATAGCAGTTCATGCATTTCTGAGGATGAAGCAACTTGGAAAGAAACCAGTCTGTCATGTCTCAGGTGTATCTGCACACAGCAAACTCACGAAAGATCGGAAGCACCTTTTGGACCAGTTGAATGAAATGACAAAGATTGCTGCTGGCATGGAGAACCAGTCTGAAATAAAGGAGTTCACTGATGTGTTGGATTATGATGTAGAAAAGAACAACTGGTACATACCAGGCCTGTGGCATGGAACTCCCCCAATGGCACCTGTCAATTCAGGGTACAGCAAAGCTGTGCATGAGCTCAAAAGGAGTCTGCTAAAACCTTATGAACACTGAACATTTATCAGAGATTCCGGATTTTCTGATATGGATGAATAGCTTATGGAATGCAGTTAAACATGAACACTTCATCTTTAGCTTTAGAAACACACTTGTTGCCTATGCCTATGACAGCCTTTGTAAAGAGTTCTCAGGATGGGAATGGTCTTTCAGGAAGTGCATCTACTCATGGCTGAACAACGCAGAGACACAGGTATCTAACACTGACACCAACAGAGTAAAGAGTTGCTCTGAAGATTTGGAATTGGATGCCTTCAAAGTAATTGCAGATCAGACAGCTGAGATGAAGAAGAATTTGAATGAGTATTACAAACGCAAAGACATGTATGTGAACCTAGTGGAAAGGTACAGGTCTGAGTTCCAAATTAATATCAAAAGTCTTGGCCAAGAAATTACAAAATTGGTTGAGAATAAACTTCAGTCTGCAATTTGTCTGAAACTGGTCATGGAACGTCATTTTGGCCATAATCGTGCAGCCCGACTACTATATGTACAGTATAAAAGGTACTAATTAATTTCAGTCACAAGGCTATCCGACCACCAGAGGGCGATAGAGAGCTCCTCTAGGGAGACAAGATGGAAGTAACCCAAAGCCTTGGACCTCCTTCTTGTCGTTCTGTGACTCTGCCTCTTGGATTTCAGTGGTAAACCATCAGTTTTGGCCAGCAGATAGAGCCAATGGTGGGCCATCTCTAGGCGACAGTGACGGCAAGACTCAGCTATCAACATGAATCCCGCGGAGTCACAAGCACCCTCCTCCGAGGCCGCACAGATCCGGAATGCTTTGACTAAACCAGGAGTGATGTTGGGCGCTCACCAAGACCAGCTTCAGCACCTCACCAACTTGAAGCCAGTTCTTACCTCTCCCCTGTCCCCCACTGTATTTCCCCCTCCCCGACCCTGTCTCATAGGCGGAGGTCTGGCCTACTCGGTAAAGCGGCTGCTGGACTCGAGACATGTCAACGGGGACTATAATACCTTATTGACTGGGAGGGGTATGGCCCAGAACAGAGATGCTGGGTCCCTGCACGACACGTCCTTGATCGAGGCCTTGTTCGATATGTCCATCGAAATAGACCAGATCGCACTGGGCCGCTGGGAGTCGGCCGTAGGAGAGGGGGTCCTGTCACGAGGCTATCCGACCAGCAAAGAGCGACAGAGAGCTCCTCCAGGGAGACAAGCAGGAAGTAAACCATGCCCATTTTTGGACTTTTCTGGTGGATGGACTCACCTGGAAGACATTACCTGATTGCTTATTGTCATTTCTTCTCATGTGTATCACCTGTGTTAACTTGTTAGCTGTTATTAGTTGTACTATTTAAAGTCTCTGTTTGTTTTGCCTCTTGCGGAGTCTTGATTGTAGTACAAGCTGTACTTGTTTCTGAGTTCTTCAGTAAAATCTCTAAGCTCTAAGCGACTGTAACAAATCTGAGTCCTCATCTCCAATTTACGAGTCCAAGTCCGAGTCAAGCCCTAATCCTTGCAATTAGGGCTTGAGTTGGACTCAAGTCAGAGTCTGTGACTCAAGTACTACAAGCCTGGCACAAAAAAAACATATTTCAAAGGATGACCTTTACAAATTGTGTTCTTTTAACTGCACACCTTGAATATGATGTGAAACAGATGACATTTGACATTAATCTTATTTGTTTTCTGCACAGAAATAGGTGTTCCACCAGCAGTTCCACCAAGACGTAAAAGAGGTAGGTCACCAAACTCCGTACTTTTCATTATGTGCAGTTGAGAAAAAAGTTAACATGTATGTGCTCTCCAAGTCCCAAGGATTGCAGATGTAATTAATTATGTAGTTCTAAATGTACTTTAAACTCATACGGGAAGAAAAATGGTCTTCATTGTCAGATATAACACAATTTGTATTCTTCTCAGAAAACTCACAAAAACATATTTCTCATACATATTTCTAAACATATATCTACTGTATGATATTAGTTTTCCTGATTGCATGTGTTTTACAAAATACTTGTTTCTGAAAGGTATTCTTTGTGAAGTGTTGATGATTGTCTTTACAGGTCATCTGCTATCATTTCTTAGCAAATTGGGTCTTTTGGAATTGTATCCAAATAAACTCACTCTCAGTTCTTTACTGGAGATAAGCAATGGTGCAATGTTAGACAAAAAGGTGGAGTCTCTCAAAGATGTCCCTCTGGCTTTCATAAGAAAACTACTGATGATCAATAAAAAGTGCCGGAATCACACAACCGCAGACTCTGGTGGCAATGAGGAGGAGGAGGAGGAGGAAGTCAATCCCTTGGATCTGGTTACCGCGCTCTACCTTTGTGCTGACAGCTTTTTGCAGCAAGAAATGTCCATCAAGATGTCAATGTGCCAGTTTGCTGTCCCTTTTCTATTACCTTGCCCTGATAATAATCAGTGCACACTCATGGTATGGGCTCTTAGGAATATTTACAAAGAGTGGCGACCCCATGACCTTATGCACAACAAAAACCATTTAGAGGACAGTGTGGTCCATGCACCCATACCTCTCCTTACCTTTGTTCGTCTGAAAGACTGTAGACTCTCCAAATCCCAATTTATCAATCATATCCTGAGTACACAACAAAGTATACATTTCACACACAGAGACATGGATGGAGGAAATGTCCCAAAGAAGATCGCAAATGGCCTGGTGGAGATTGCCTGGTGTCTTCCATGTGGACAGAGCAACATTGATGTGTTTCCTGAACCTGTGGCAATAGTTAATATGAGGGGAGACATACTTTCCAAAGAAACACAATTCAGTTTCCTCATGCAGGTGTCTACTGCAGTTTTTGTGTTCTTTGACACAATGACCCAAGAGGAGGAGAGGTTGTTGGATTTACAGGGCCCTCTAAAGTCCAAACTGTTTTTGGTGATGAATTCTGAAATGGAGGGACATCATTCAAAGTCTGTTGATACACTGAAACTCCAGGAAAATCATGTACTAATTCGGAAACGGAACCTCAACATGGCAAAGTTCTCCAAGCAGATAATTGGTGCCATAACAACAGCCTTGGAAGCGTGCAAGAAAATTAACATAGAGGAAATGTCAGACATCGCACATGATTTGGGGATCTCTGTGGACGAATGTAAAAATAAGGCCTCACAGTCAGCAAAGCTTGCAGCTGATGACATAATGAAAGGCATTGGGGTTCGTCCAATAGCTGACTACAAGAAGAAACAGCTGCCTCTCCAAAGTGAATACTTCAAAAAAATAGCTGAAATTGAGATGGAGGAATGCAGACTACAGAACGCAGGTGATCTCAGTCTAGAAGAATACAAGGCTCAACTTCTTGGGGAAAAATGTACATTGAGAAAAAGACAAGGCAGCATCAGGACTGCAAAAGCAATGGAGCAGTTCATTCAAGCACTGTCTACCACAGACAAAGAGCAGAGAACATTCTTTCTCAAGTGGATGTCACTGAAACTAGATAGGAAATCTCACTTAACAGTACTTCGCAAAAAAATCAAAGAAACAGGCCAGGGAAAGGACAACATATCAACAGTAGAGATTGATCAGCAGCTTCTGGACAATTCTTTGGGCATTGAACATTACATGAGAGAAATGGGACAGATGTACGAATCCAGACCGTCAGATGTTAGAAGAAACCTCCCTTCTGTTGCTGCTGAGCTTTTACTTGATGGATACCCCATGGAGCTTCTTGATGGAGACGCATCCATCATTCCAGAGAAGTGGGTGACTGATGTTCTTATGGAGGTGCACAGAAAAGTAGGGAGCTCTCGACTCTTGGTCGTGTCTGTTTTGGGTGTGCAGAGCACAGGGAAATCTACTCTGCTCAACACCATGTTTGGCGTCCAGTTCCCTGTTAGCAGTGGCCGCTGTACTCGTGGAGCCTACATGCTCTTCCTCTCCGTTGGACAGGAACTCCGAGAGGAGCTGGAATATGACTTTGTGCTGCTCATTGACACTGAGGGCCTTAAAGCACCTGAACTTGCCACACTTGATGGCAGCTTCAAGCATGACAATCAACTTGCAACACTTGTAATAGGCCTCAGTGATGTTGTGGTCAAAATTAATCCAAGACAACTGGTGTGAGACTGCAGCTTTATTCACGACGCCGGGAGCATGTTACCCACATGAAATGTCAAAGTAACAAGCCCACACATCTGTGGGTGAAGCCAACTCTTATACCTTATCCCACACCCATGGAAAATCACAAGTTGTCGCCCTCCATTAATCACTTAACCTTCTAGTATTTTAACAGAGATACGAAATGTTTACAACCCCACTTAACCATCTGGTGTATTGACAAAGATAAGAAATGTTCATGACCCCGCATCCTGGGGTTACCCAAATACTTCTGACACAAGGGTTAAGTTAACTAAACATTCTAACCTAGGAGTTGCAAAAGACACAAGGGTCAGAGTAGGGTGATGGCAATTAGATTTCACTACATGTATGTAAGGTATACTAAACATTCAATGAGAGACATATACAATTTATCCCACAATGTGACCATCATAAATATTGCCATGGAGAATTTAGCAGACATGAAAGATGTTCTGCAAATAGCAGTTCATGCATTTCTGAGGATGAAGCAACTTGGAAAGAAACCAGTCTGTCATGTCTCAGGTGTATCTGCACACAGCAAACTCACGAAAGATCGGAAGCACCTTTTGGACCAGTTGAATGAAATGACAAAGATTGCTGCTGGCATGGAGAACCAGTCTGAAATAAAGGAGTTCACTGATGTGTTGGATTATGATGTAGAAAAGAACAACTGGTACATACCAGGCCTGTGGCATGGAACTCCCCCAATGGCACCTGTCAATTCAGGGTACAGCAAAGCTGTGCATGAGCTCAAAAGGAGTCTGCTAAAACCTTATGAACACTGAACATTTATCAGAGATTCCGGATTTTCTGATATGGATGAATAGCTTATGGAATGCAGTTAAACATGAACACTTCATCTTTAGCTTTAGAAACACACTTGTTGCCTATGCCTATGACAGCCTTTGTAAAGAGTTCTCAGGATGGGAATGGTCTTTCAGGAAGTGCATCTACTCATGGCTGAACAACGCAGAGACACAGGTATCTAACACTGACACCAACAGAGTAAAGAGTTGCTCTGAAGATTTGGAATTGGATGCCTTCAAAGTAATTGCAGATCAGACAGCTGAGATGAAGAAGAATTTGAATGAGTATTACAAACGCAAAGACATGTATGTGAACCTAGTGGAAAGGTACAGGTCTGAGTTCCAAATTAATATCAAAAGTCTTGGCCAAGAAATTACAAAATTGGTTGAGAATAAACTTCAGTCTGCAATTTGTCTGAAACTGGTCATGGAACGTCATTTTGGCCATAATCGTGCAGCCCGACTACTATATGTACAGTATAAAAGGTACTAATTAATTTCAGTCACAAGGCTATCCGACCACCAGAGGGCGATAGAGAGCTCCTCTAGGGAGACAAGATGGAAGTAACCCAAAGCCTTGGACCTCCTTCTTGTCGTTCTGTGACTCTGCCTCTTGGATTTCAGTGGTAAACCATCAGTTTTGGCCAGCAGATAGAGCCAATGGTGGGCCATCTCTAGGCGACAGTGACGGCAAGACTCAGCTATCAACATGAATCCCGCGGAGTCACAAGCACCCTCCTCCGAGGCCGCACAGATCCGGAATGCTTTGACTAAACCAGGAGTGATGTTGGGCGCTCACCAAGACCAGCTTCAGCACCTCACCAACTTGAAGCCAGTTCTTACCTCTCCCCTGTCCCCCACTGTATTTCCCCCTCCCCGACCCTGTCTCATAGGCGGAGGTCTGGCCTACTCGGTAAAGCGGCTGCTGGACTCGAGACATGTCAACGGGGACTATAATACCTTATTGACTGGGAGGGGTATGGCCCAGAACAGAGATGCTGGGTCCCTGCACGACACGTCCTTGATCGAGGCCTTGTTCGATATGTCCATCGAAATAGACCAGATCGCACTGGGCCGCTGGGAGTCGGCCGTAGGAGAGGGGGTCCTGTCACGAGGCTATCCGACCAGCAAAGAGCGACAGAGAGCTCCTCCAGGGAGACAAGCAGGAAGTAAACCATGCCCATTTTTGGACTTTTCTGGTGGATGGACTCACCTGGAAGACATTACCTGATTGCTTATTGTCATTTCTTCTCATGTGTATCACCTGTGTTAACTTGTTAGCTGTTATTAGTTGTACTATTTAAAGTCTCTGTTTGTTTTGCCTCTTGCGGAGTCTTGATTGTAGTACAAGCTGTACTTGTTTCTGAGTTCTTCAGTAAAATCTCTAAGCTCTAAGCGACTGTAACAAATCTGAGTCCTCATCTCCAATTTACGAGTCCAAGTCCGAGTCAAGCCCTAATCCTTGCAATTAGGGCTTGAGTTGGACTCAAGTCAGAGTCTGTGACTCAAGTACTACAAGCCTGGCACAAAAAAAACATATTTCAAAGGATGACCTTTACAAATTGTGTTCTTTTAACTGCACACCTTGAATATGATGTGAAACAGATGACATTTGACATTAATCTTATTTGTTTTCTGCACAGAAATAGGTGTTCCACCAGCAGTTCCACCAAGACGTAAAAGAGGTAGGTCACCAAACTCCGTACTTTTCATTATGTGCAGTTGAGAAAAAAGTTAACATGTATGTGCTCTCCAAGTCCCAAGGATTGCAGATGTAATTAATTATGTAGTTCTAAATGTACTTTAAACTCATACGGGAAGAAAAATGGTCTTCATTGTCAGATATAACACAATTTGTATTCTTCTCAGAAAACTCACAAAAACATATTTCTCATACATATTTCTAAACATATATCTACTGTATGATATTAGTTTTCCTGATTGCATGTGTTTTACAAAATACTTGTTTCTGAAAGGTATTCTTTGTGAAGTGTTGATGATTGTCTTTACAGGTCATCTGCTATCATTTCTTAGCAAATTGGGTCTTTTGGAATTGTATCCAAATAAACTCACTCTCAGTTCTTTACTGGAGATAAGCAATGGTACAATGTTAGACAAAAAGGTGGAGTCTCTCAAAGATGTCCCTCTGGCTTTCATAAGAAAACTACTGATGATCAATACAAAGTGCCGGAATCACACAACCGCAGACTCTGGTGGCAATGAGGAGGAGGAGGAGGAGGAAGTCAATCCCTTGGATCTGGTTACCGCGCTCTACCTTTGTGCTGACAGCTTTTTGCAGCAAGAAATGTCCATCAAGATGTCAATGTGCCAGTTTGCTGTCCCTTTTCTATTACCTTGCCCTGATAATAATCAGTGCACACTCATGGTATGGGCTCTTAGGAATATTTACAAAGAGTGGCGACCCCATGACCTTATGCACAACAAAAACCATTTAGAGGACAGTGTGGTCCATGCACCCATACCTCTCCTTACCTTTGTTCGTCTGAAAGACTGTAGACTCTCCAAATCCCAATTTATCAATCATATCCTGAGTACACAACAAAGTATACATTTCACACACAGAGACATGGATGGAGGAAATGTCCCAAAGAAGATCGCAAATGGCCTGGTGGAGATTGCCTGGTGTCTTCCATGTGGACAGAGCAACATTGATGTGTTTCCTGAACCTGTGGCAATAGTTAATATGAGGGGAGACATACTTTCCAAAGAAACACAATTCAGTTTCCTCATGCAGGTGTCTACTGCAGTTTTTGTGTTCTTTGACACAATGACCCAAGAGGAGGAGAGGTTGTTGGATTTACAGGGCCCTCTAAAGTCCAAACTGTTTTTGGTGATGAATTCTGAAATGGAGGGACATCATTCAAAGTCTGTTGATACACTGAAACTCCAGGAAAATCATGTACTAATTCGGAAACGGAACCTCAACATGGCAAAGTTCTCCAAGCAGATAATTGGTGCCATAACAACAGCCTTGGAAGCGTGCAAGAAAATTAACATAGAGGAAATGTCAGACATCGCACATGATTTGGGGATCTCTGTGGACGAATGTAAAAATAAGGCCTCACAGTCAGCAAAGCTTGCAGCTGATGACATAATGAAAGGCATTGGGGTTCGTCCAATAGCTGACTACAAGAAGAAACAGCTGCCTCTCCAAAGTGAATACTTCAAAAAAATAGCTGAAATTGAGATGGAGGAATGCAGACTACAGAACGCAGGTGATCTCAGTCTAGAAGAATACAAGGCTCAACTTCTTGGGGAAAAATGTACATTGAGAAAAAGACAAGGCAGCATCAGGACTGCAAAAGCAATGGAGCAGTTCATTCAAGCACTGTCTACCACAGACAAAGAGCAGAGAACATTCTTTCTCAAGTGGATGTCACTGAAACTAGATAGGAAATCTCACTTAACAGTACTTCGCAAAAAAATCAAAGAAACAGGCCAGGGAAAGGACAACATATCAACAGTAGAGATTGATCAGCAGCTTCTGGACAATTCTTTGGGCATTGAACATTACATGAGAGAAATGGGACAGATGTACGAATCCAGACCGTCAGATGTTAGAAGAAACCTCCCTTCTGTTGCTGCTGAGCTTTTACTTGATGGATACCCCATGGAGCTTCTTGATGGAGACGCATCCATCATTCCAGAGAAGTGGGTGACTGATGTTCTTATGGAGGTGCACAGAAAAGTAGGGAGCTCTCGACTCTTGGTCGTGTCTGTTTTGGGTGTGCAGAGCACAGGGAAATCTACTCTGCTCAACACCATGTTTGGCGTCCAGTTCCCTGTTAGCAGTGGCCGCTGTACTCGTGGAGCCTACATGCTCTTCCTCTCCGTTGGACAGGAACTCAGAGAGGAGCTGGAATATGACTTTGTGCTGCTCATTGACACTGAGGGCCTTAAAGCACCTGAACTTGCCACACTTGATGGCAGCTTCAAGCATGACAATCAACTTGCAACACTTGTAATAGGCCTCAGTGATGTGACCATCATAAATATTGCGATGGAGAATTCATCAGAAATGAAGGATGTTCTGCAGATAGCAGTTCATGCATTTCTGCGGATGAAGCAACTTGGAAAGAAACCAGTTTGTCATTTTGTGCACCAAAATGTCTCTGGTGTATCTGCACACAGCAAACTGATGACAGACAGGAAGCACCTTTTGGACCAGTTGAATGAAATGACAAAGATTGCAGCAGGCATGGAGAACCAGTCTGAAATAAAAGAGTTCACTGATGTTTTGGATTATGATGTAGAAATGAACAACTGGTACATACCAGGCCTGTGGCATGGAACTCCCCCAATGGCACCTGTCAATTCAGGGTACAGCGAAGCTGTACATGAGCTCAAAAGGAGTCTGCTAAAACCTATGAATACTGAACATTTATCAGAGATTCCAGATTTTCTGATATGGATGAATAGTTTATGGAATGCAGTTAAACATGAACACTTCATCTTTAGCTTTAGAAACACACTTGTTGCCTATGCCTATGACAGCCTTTGCAAAGAGTTCTCAGGATGGGAATGGTCATTCAGGAAGTGTATCTACTCATGGCTGAACAACGCAGAGACGCAGATATCTAACACTGACATCAGCAGAGTACAGAGTCTGTCTGGAGATTTGGAATTGGATGCCTTCAAAGTAATTGCAGATCAGACAGCTAAGATGAACAACAATTTGAATGAGTATTACAAATGCAGAGACAGGCATGTGAACCTTGTGGAAAGGTACAGGGTTGAGTTCCAAATTAATATCAAACGTCTTGGCCAAGAAATGACTACATTTGTTAACAATAAACTTCAGTCTGCAGTTTGTCTGAAACTGGACATGGAACGGGTAGAAAACATTCAAAAACAACACACAGATGTCATCGAAAAAAAAGTTAGTGAGCTCTTGAAAACGTGCAAAGAACACAAGACAGAGTTGTCAGACAGTGACTTGGAGGAAGCATTTAAGAAAATGTGGACTGATGCAACAAGAGGCATTTCTCCACTGAAAGAGAGGGACATTTGCTCTTGTGTTATGAAACAACTGCGCAGTAATCTGGCCCACCGTAATGTGCAGAAAGAGTTATCAAAGATTGGAGATCTAACCAGATGTGGACTTGAGGATTTCGAGGTGAAAATGACATACATAACAAGCAAGAGAAGAATGAAAAATGCATTAAAAGGGAAAAACATTATATCAGACATTCAGGATTTTGCAGAGAACATAATTCACAGATGTGAGGAATGTATTGAAGATATTGTAAGGGCTAGTAAAGATTATCAGGATCATTACAGTAAAGAGCTTCTTGAGAAAATTGATGTCGACCTGAAAACAATAGCAAAGAAGACAAACACTACTTTTGAGACTGATTTGAAAGTCCACATATGTGGCATTGCAGCCCGAAGATTCTTAGAAATGCACCGAAATTTCCTGTCGGATAAAAACCCCCAAAAGCATTTGGAGAGATCCAAGAACCAGTACTTATCAGATTTCATTGACTCCTACAGAGAAAAAGATCAGTGCCTCCGGAAGGCCCAGGCTTTTACCCAGCTCTGCATCAAACCTGCAGTCACAGAGTATATCAACAAGTCCCTTGGGATTGAGATTGTTGATGGGATTCTGTCAAGCAGCCATTCTGCCCAGTACAGTTCACGATCATACTTTCAATACACCATGTTGGCAGAACTGTTAGAGAAAGATGACTTTTCAAGCTTTTTGAGTTACATCTTCAAATATAAAAGCTTTGTGAAGAAATGGATTTACAATCAAGTTGTTGAATGGCTATCAAAAGACATGGGTCTGCTTAAGTTGAAGGGCCATGTTTTGAAAGCCATCATTGAAAAGATCACAGAAACAACTGAAGTTTTTCGGAGTGAAACCAATGACCCTAATGACACTGGGAAGGCAACAGTGTTTGTTGAAAAGTTGTGCCGTTCTCTCAGCAAAGAAATTTCACTTCCCAAGAGTACTGTTAGAGGGGTTCTCTTCCAGATGTCTTGTCGACGCACTCCATTTATTGACAGTCTCTTGCCGTCTTTGGACGACTTAAAGAAGCAGCTGTTCAAAGAATTTGCAGAATTAACTGACATTGAAGATGCCCTGAGCACTCTCAGAATCAAACCACAGAATGTAATTTTCAAGAGGGTATTTGGATGTGGGAAGCGGTGCCCCTTCTGCAAGATACCCTGTGAGGCTGGAGGGAAAGATCACGCCCAACATTATGCCACTGTGCACCGTCCACAGGGTTTAGCAGGCTACATGTATGAAAAGTCAATGACTCTTGATGAGCAGCTTTGTACAACATGTGTTTACAGCGATGGACGCTTTCAGAATCATGAGACAAACTATGAGTATCACCCTTTCAAGAAATACCATGTGTACTATCCAGACTGGAACATTGCTCCTGACCCATCCATACAGGCGTCTGACTACTGGAAATACGTGATGGTGAAATACAATGACAATTTCGCCGACAACTATGACGCCAAACCAGCTGTCTGTCCTGAGGAATGGCACAGCATCACAAAAGAACAAGCTTTGGAAGGATTAAAGTCAGCCTTCAATGTAAAATAAGCCTACCAGCCACAGCCACCACTAACCACTCAGTGAGTTGCACAGTTTTGAAAACGAATGTTAAGGGTTGTTTTAAGGACATGTTTGTGCATGCACATAGCCAGCCACTCTGAAGCAGTCAAAGGCGATTCAAAACGAGTCAGAAAGTCGAAACAGGACCCATCATCAAACTTTCAGTGTCAACCACTCTAGTTCATCCAAAACAAACCAGAAAAGGGACTCAAAGTGCTAAATACCGGATTCATCCTTTAAGTCTAGAGAAACAAATAAAATATCCACCACCCTTCAAGTTGGAGAAGAGCCTGTGCCGTGCAGCTCTTCCTATGGGTGGAAAAGACTATCAATGCCCAAGAATTTTAAATCAGACACCAAGTGACTCAAATCATGACCAGTCTACAATTACATCTGCAAATTACAATAAGTTACAGCTTCAGAACATAAATCAGTCCCAGACATAACTCAGTCTTAATCAGACATACCTCACACCCAGTCAGACATAGCTCACTCCCAATCAGACATAACTCACTTCCATCAGACATACCTCACTCCTAATAAGACATAGTTTAGTTGCAATCAGACACAACTTAGTCCCAATCAGACATACCTCACTCCCAATCAAACATACTTCAGTTCCAGCCAGCCTCCTCTCTACTTTAAGAACGTGTCCTTTCCTACCTGCTCTCTCCCTTCTGCCTCCCAACCACCATGACAAGACAGGGCCCCTCTCCTGAACACACACATGGAATCGCCGCATCAACACATGGCAACCATTCCAGTGCCAGAGACTCTCTCTCTCACACACACTCTCTCTCTCTCTCTCTCTCACACACACACACACACTCTCTCTCTCACACACACACACCTACTCACACACAGGCTACTCTCCTGAACACACCACCTGAATCTCGACATGGCTGCATGGCATGCAGTCACATCTGCAGCAGGAGATCAGCAGCCCCTGAAGCAGTAGTAGTGGACATGCAGCAGGAGACCAGCAGTAGTGGACATGCAGCAGGAGACCAGCAGCCCCTGAAGCAGCAGTAGTAACCATGACCACCCTCCAGATGCTGGGCACAGGGCAAATGTTCATATAGTTGAATAAGATAATTGAGACACGTTTTCATTGGCTCATACAGTATCAGTTCAGAAAGTCTTGTGTGTATTATGAAATTGCACTGCTGAGGACCTGCAAACTGTATACTGTGTTCATTATGATGGAATGACACAACCTGTTTTAAGTTGATATACTTATATTGAGTGTAATATTTCAACTGAATCACAAATGCTTTTTCAAATTTGTCTGATGTTTGTAACTTTTATATTGATGTATTGAATTTTGATTTGTTTGATTTCTTGATGTTTTCTTTGTTTGCATGTTCTGTCCATGTGTAGGGAGACATTGAGATACACACACACACACACACGCACACACACACCTGCAGGCACACACCCGCACTATAGATACACACACATACTACACTATAAATACACACACACACACTTGCAGGCACACACCCGCACTATAGATACACACACATAATACGCTATAGATACACACACACATACTACACTATAGATACACACACACATACTACACTACAGATACACACACATACACTATAGATACACACACATACTACACTTGCAGGCACACACCCGTGATAACATGTTCATATTGCAAAGTAGACTCATTCTCTGGGCGTTCATGTTTTACGGTGATTTTTTTCCTTATTGATGTGGATATTCCTTTAATGCAGGTATAGAAAAAAGTTCCTTCTAATTGAGATCATTTCATTTTATTTGACATCAATATTTTGCTCAAGTAAACTATGTGGTGTTGACTAATATTATTTTATGTGTAGGGGTCATTGATATTATTATGTTCTTTCAAATGAGGGGTGTTGAGATTTGTAAAGTGTTAAAGTGAAATGTAAAGTGATGCTTTGCTAGACTAAAATGACGATATATAGATTACCTGTGAGAGACTGTGTCTAAACCACCGATTGTATATAATGTAGATATAAACATACATTGCACTGTTTGTTTCATGGGTGTGAGAGATGCTCTTGTGTATTTCTTAGTAATTTAATATTTACATGCTTCAAGATATTTTAAGGTGCTCTCTGTCATTATTACTTGCTGGCACTTGTGTTATGTAACTGACCTTTCTGATGTATTAAACTCTTCACACCCAATTCATTCTTGTCTCTTTTAATTATACAGGCTAAACATTGATTATTTTTAAAGTAGCCAATTCATCTACAGTATATGACACATTTAGTTTATTCACTGCATTCACCCATAGTATACCCCTCACCATGAGATCATCCAGTACACACAACACTATAAATGGTCTTGTTTTTAAAGGCATTGTGGTAGAGTCTGAGGAGCAGCCATCTTTAGAAACGTACCACTGAGCACCTTTGGTGTCCAAACATAGATGACCAATAGCAGCACAAATATATACATAACCAGTAGTGGCAAGTGGTGAAAGCATTGGTAGCATCACTGACTGACATTAAGCTGCAAGTCCATGTTGCCTTGCATGAGAGTGTCTTCTAAATACAGATTTGTGTTATTGTGTAAAAGTGTTATTAACCTGGATAATAAGACAGTTTGGTTTACAAATGATATTGTTGCTTTATTAAGCTTCTTGTGGATTTGTCTGACAGTATGCCATGTGCTTGGAACGTTCGCAGCTGCATAACAAAACGAAGACTTAAAGTCATGACACTAATAATATCTACACACTCTCAGTGTACACTGTACAATAGAATAATCTTTCATTACAGGAAAAAAAAAACATTTACATCTGATAGAGCCATCATAAAGCATACAAAAGTCACAAAGTCATAATTACAATCACATGATGATGTTACAGTGTAGACACACTTGACAGCTGGAAATACAGTACTCCACACACACACACACTCTCTCTCCAACCTCGGTACGACTCTCTCTCTCTCTCTCTGAGCAGCAGCACAGGTTAGTGACCAGAGCCAACATACAGGAAGAAAAAAGATGTCCAGTGAATACTACTCTGCCAGTACCGCCTCTTTCCTACACACCACCTCCCATGGGGTACAGACAACAACTGCTGTGGATCAGGGGTGGGTCTGCTTCCGTTAGCTGCTGCATAGGGTGGGAAGAGCTGAACACCAGTGAGATCAGCTGAAGCCTATCAGCAAAGACAACAATACATCTGAGAGGTGCTAGTTTATCAAAAGTTGTTTACAAGTTTCAAGAAACGTTTTCCTCATGGAGAACAGTCTGATTCTAAGTTCTAAGAAGCCCCCGGGTGTTCTATACACTCTAACCATGCTACAAAGCAGATAATCAATCAGAAGCCTCTACAAAGGAAGCTGTCTGGGCGTGCTCACAACATGCTGAAAAAAGTTCAGAAGATCTTCTCCTTTAGCCTCAGAGCTTTCAACAGCAGCAGTGGCATCGCTTTTGAAATGGGTGTCTTTCAGCAGGACATAGAAATAAATCCAGTGTAAAGAGTCTAGTAGCCTACAGTGCAATATATACTGAACGATCTACAGTGTCTATACATTCTTCATATAGGAAAAATAACTGACAAGAACAAGTGAAGAACTGGCTTAAGCAACAACTTCAGAAATGGTTACAGCATATATATTCTAACAAGGCACAAACATAGCATTTTCACACAAACGTAGCATTTTCACATTACATCATTTAAGCACATGGGGCAACAGTTTCTACAGTGACGTATGAAGTGCTATACATTCGATCAATAAATAACATTAACTGAAGTGCTAGTAGCAAATTCCTCTTTTTTCTGAAATTATTTACAAAGTGACAGTCTCCACAGGTGATTCGTTATACTGTACAAATATAACTGGTTCTCTCCTAACAGATTAGTCTGTATAGAATAGTCTGTACAGTACTGTATCTTATCATCGCAGAGTAAATGATCTAGTCTGAAATCTTAGGTAGTCATTGACACATACTGATGTGCCATCTGAAATGGCTGCTAAATAAGCACTTGCGAGGCTTGCGAACAGACTCAGTGTATATTTTAGACTTCAGCCCTCGTCATGCAGAGCACCGTTCAACACAAATAAGCTGGGGCACAGCAGTTAGTTGTAACAGTAGCAAATGGCACCAGTGAAGAGGTCTGACACATCCATGACATTCATGGTCAGCTTTCTGAATAATGAATTTCATAACACACAGACCTTTATAGGAGTCACACACTGAGGCCTACACTCGTTATGTGTGAGTGAATTTGCAATGCAAGCGAATGTCAGGACACTAATGACTAAGATGGGACACCCATGATTATTACACAGCTCTGATATT
Source organism: Alosa sapidissima (assembly GCF_018492685.1). Lineage (NCBI taxonomy): Eukaryota > Metazoa > Chordata > Actinopteri > Clupeiformes > Clupeidae > Alosa > Alosa sapidissima. The sequence continues at coordinate 35,375,780 of NC_055964.1, read as the reverse complement.
ACACAGCTGATATCACACAGTTTTGATCACTCTGTAGACACATTGCACTAGTATTTTATTGACTGTCTATGCACAATTTCAACCAAATTTTGCTGCTCTTATTTTTTCATTATTATATGTGCCCTCTTATTTACTTATTTACTTACTTTTTTGTTTACTTGAATGTTATGTTTGTCTGTGGACCTAAATTGGTAAAATATGTCTTGTCTTCACCGTGGGATAGTGAGAAACGTAATTTCGATCTCTTTGTATGTCTGGAACATGTGAAGAAATTGACAATAAAGCTGACTTTGACTTTGACTTTGACATTGTAGCTAGTAACGGCACGTTTACACTCTGTAATTACATTTTTGGATTGTGGTTCAAATTTGGGTTCTGTTATTACAAAAAGCTCTTACTGATAATTAGAGTCTTACACTGTTGTTAACATTATTAGTAAAATGTAATAAAGCCTGTGTAATATTATATTTTATACAAGTTCTGACTGGATGAATCGAAAACAAAAATATAAATAGATAACACCTAGAGGTGCACACTCCTCTGAGATGCACAGATTTTGTCTTTGTTGCATTTTAATTCTGCTTGTTGTAAGCTGATGAGCGCGATCAGGAGAGATTATTACAGTCTCTAGCTAGTAGAGTTATCGTCATCATCACCACACACACACACACACACACACACACACCACCAGCGACAACAATGCAGTCTCCTCACAGCAGGTGCCCACAGTGGGGGCCGAGCCTCCTGAAGGATGTGACAGAGCAGAGAGGAGGTGTCTGGAGCTCCAGGGGCTCCAGGAGAGGGGCTGTCCTGCTGGAGTTAGCCCAGCGGGGGGTGCATGAGTCTGGGGTAGAGTCAGCATCCTGTCTCCAGGGGGCTCCAGGAGAGGGGATGTCCTGCTGGATTTAGCCCAGCGGGGGGTACATGAGTCTGGGGCAGAGTCTGCATCCTGTCTCCAGGCTGGGCCAACTGAGCCAAATGAGAGATGAGGCTTTGTCAGTGTAAAGATGTCTTGAGGCAGCCCAGATCCCTTATTCCAACAGGCGGATTAAAGTCTCGTTCCAAACAACTGCTCCTGAATGTCCTCATAGTCCCAGCGCCTCAATCCTGTCCACCTCAGCCCAGTAGTCCAGTAGCAGCGCAGAGGTCATCTCAGTCCATAAGGGTCATGTCTCTGTCACTGCCCCTCAGCATCTCTTGGTGCCTGTGAACCCCCTCCAGACGACTAGCTCTGCTCCAGCAGGAACCGCCCCACACATCAAATGTCCACGGGCTCTGCAGTCAGGAGTTAAAAGATCAAATGTCCACGGGCTCTGCAGTCAGGAGTTAAAAGATCAAATGTCCACGGGCTCTGCAGTCAGGTCCATGGCATGCCTCCATAACCCATAACTCCACCCACCGGCCTGTAGCCCCACCCCTCGTGAGTCCGCCCCTCTAAAATACAGTAGCAAGCTTTGCTCCAACAGGACTTGCCCCACACATAGAATATCCACTGGCTCCATGGTCCATGTGTCATCTCCAATTCCTGGTCAACCCCCGTAACCCAATGACCCCTTTCCCCCGATGACCCCCTATATGAGCCTCTCCTCCGGGGGCACCTTCAGCACGCTGCCCATCTCCAGTCTGGCCCCGTCTACTTCCTGGTTGCTGGGGCTGTATGTGCCCTCCGACTGCCGCTTCTTGCGGGCCGTCATCGCCAGACACACCATGCCCACCCCGGCGATGACCGCGCCCAGGCAGGCCAGCGGGATGGCCACCACCAGCCAGGGCATCCGCTCCCTCTGGGGCTCCCGCTGCAGGGGCATAAAACATTTACATCAGGCGCAGTACAGGGCATAAAACATTTACGTCAGGCGCAGTACAGGGCATAAAACATTTACGTCAGGCGCAGTACAGGGCACCTCTCATTTACATCAGGCCCAGTACAGGGCATAAAACATTTACATCAGGCGCAGTACAGGGCACCTCTCATTTACATCAGGCCCAGTACAGGGCATAAAACATTTACATCAGGCGCAGTACAGGGCACCTCTCATTTACATCAGGCCCAGTACAGGGCATAAAACATTTACATCAGGCGCAGTACAGGGCACCTCTCATTTACATCAGGCCCAGTACAGGGCATAAAACATTTACATCAGGCGCAGTACAGGGCACCTCTCATTTACATCAGGCCCAGTACAGGGCATAAAACATTTACATCAGGCGCAGTACAGGGCACCTCTCATTTCAGTTCTATCAGGACATGTGTAACAGAGGTCGTAATTCGTCCGCCGCTCATGGCCCTCGAACCTGCACACCTCCACACACACCAGCATGGGAGTCGAACGCTCTAACCACTGAGCTAAAAGCCCAGGCTTCCAATTCAGCGGTTAGAAGCGTTCTTAAGGTTAGGGGTGTGAGGATTTACTCGGGCAACTAGCCCGCTAGCTCAGTTCGCCTCCTTTACACATACAACACAAATCTAATTTACTTCAATTACATAATCCAATGTAAACAAAAGGAATACATTTAAGCTATGCGAACATAAGGAGTCAAATTCATTTCAGTCATATACATTCCCCTGTGATCACAAGCAAAAGGCTGACTAGAGGGCGTGACTCACGCTGGTCTCGCAGTTCTTCCCACTGAAGCCGCGCAAGCACATGCACAGGTAGTTGTTGACCCTGTCCCTGCAGGTGCCTCCGTTTATGCAGGGGTTGGACTCACACTCGTTAATCTCCTCCTCACACCTGAGATGGACAGAAGGTGAAAGAATATGATGAAGTAAACATTAGTATATTTGCCTATTGTACACCTGTATTTGGGGGAGTAGAATATGAAAGACTGTGCTAATACTCTGACTGGCTTTGTTTACGTTAGCTATGTTTAAGTTAGCTATGTTTATGTTATCTATGTGGCACACTCATAATAATAAAAAGTACAGAAAGGTGCAACATCAGCAGGTGAGCAACAGATTTAAGACTAACAACAGGGTCATGCCATAGGACACAGACTCGGGCGACGTGAGTCAGGATGACAAGTTTATGTTAAAGGTCATCCCACATCTGTCCCAGACCCTGAGCCATAATTTGAATGACAAGCAAACATCTAATATGTCAAAACACATGATATATATGGACCAAATATTAAACATAAGGACCAAATGTTTTTCTCATTGCTCGAACATAATACGGTATATGAATATAAAAGTATGTGTCTATGTGATATTAATTGTTAAGACTTTCTCTGGGCGACACTCTGCACGATGACGATAAAGTTGAATCTAATCTAATCTAATCATTTAGATTGCCGCTGTAGTATAATGTATAATATATAATATATGTTGTGTATATAATCAGTGCCCTGCTCTAGTATATAATATATAATATATGTTGTGTATAATCAATGCCACTGTAGTATAATGCATAATATATAATATATGTTGTGTATAATCAATGCCACTGTAGTATAATGCATAATATATAATATATGTTGTGTATAAGCAGTGCCGCTGTAGCATAATGTATGTTAAGCGCAGGTGGCCCCCATCTCACCTGACCCCAGTGAAACCAGGTCTGCAGGTGCAGTTGGCTCCCCAGTACCCGTCGATGCAGACGCCCCCGTGAGCACAGCGCATGTCCAGGTTACACCGCGGCGCTGGGAACCGCCACCTGGGGTCAGACAGAGGACACACACTTACCATAACATACCATAACATACGGGGGCATGGTCTCAAGTCCATAAGGACACACACATACGTACGCACACATGAACACATACACACCAATATGAACACAAGCGCATCTCTCTCATACACACATGAACAGACACAAACATACACTCACAAATGCACACACACACACACACACACACACACACAATTAATGCAGTGTAAAACCGCCATTAGTTATTGGAAGTTACTGGAAGCACAGGGGGGGTGGTGGTCTTTTATATACACCCTTATCAGAGCCCAGATAAGCCCTGAGTCTGCAGTGCGTCTGCTCTGGACAAGCTCATAAACTACAGGGTTCCAGTGTTGGGCGCAGCATGGAGAGTCAAGTATCGTAACACCCCCAATTATCACCACTTTTGTTCAGAAATTCTAAAACACGATGTTTTTTAACACTTCAAAATAACATTTGCTAAATGAACCTTACATTTTTCAGTAGCCATAGGTGTGTAGATTTGACCAAAATCTGGTTTGGTTCTTAACGGGAGCATTTACTGCCTGAAATATCTGATTTTGTTTACCACGCTCGGAGTTATAGTGCTGGCCTGATGGGTCGCCTATTTACGCCGTTTCAACGGCACATGAACGGTTAGACCGAGAATTCTCGTCATGAAATTAAAATTCCACTGGAGCTCCAAGCGGATGTGTACACGCAGCCTTGTCACGGTAAAATGTCATTTTTGGTACATAGCTAATCTAGATACACCTATGGTGTGGGTGCTTGCGTTTCTTTAGGAATCCGCCGTTTTGGTTTGTATAGAAATTGATATTAAGTGACACAGACACGCAAGACGGTGGAAATACGGGACCGACGGTAATAGGGGGAGTTCCGATACATGAGCTACAGGGTTCCAGTGTTGGGTGTGTGTGTGTGTGTGTGTGTGTGTGTGTGTGTGTGTGTGTGTGTGTGTGTGTGTGTACGTGTGTGTGTGTGTGTGTGTGTGTACGTGTGTGTGTGTGTGTGTGTATGTGTGTGTGTGTGTGTGTGTGTGTACGTGTGTGTGTGTGTGATGACTGCACTACCTGTTGATTTTCATTTCTGTGCAGGCTACAGCATTAACTCTGCGTGCATGAGACACATGTATCATGTTTTTACATTTTTAGATAAATAGACGTAAAGAGGGAACAGAGAAAAGAGAGAATGAACGCACCCCTGCCAGGTTAGTGAACACACCCCTGCGAGGTTAGTGAACACACAGGTGAGGTTAGTGAACACACCCCTGCGAGGTTAGTGAACGCACCCCTGCGAGGTTAGTGAACACACCCCTGCGAGGTTAGTGAACACACAGGTGAGGTTAGTGAACACACCCCTGCGAGGTTAGTGAACACACCCCTGTGAGGTTAGTGAACACACCCCTGCGAGGTTAGTGAACACACCCCTGCGAGGTTAGTGAACACACAGGTGAGGTTAGTGAACACACAGGTGAGGTTAGTGAACACACCCCTGCGAGGTTAGTGAACACACAGGTGAGGTTAGTGAACACACCCCTGTGAGGTTAGTGAACACACCCCTGCGAGGTTAGTGAACACACAACTGCGAGGTATTGTATTGTGGACTGGTACAGGTGAGTGTGTGTGTGTGTGTGTGTGTGTGTGTATGTGTGTGTGTAGGACCATGTGTGCACTGTGGACTGGTACAGGTGAGGGTGAGGTTGATTGTGTGTGTGTGTGTGGGAGCCGGTGGGCACTATACTCACTGGCAGAAGTGGCCGCTGAACCCTGGCGGGCACAGGCAGTAGTAGCTGCCCAGGGCGTCCACGCAGGACGCTCCGTTCTCACAGCGGTTGTTCTGGCACTCGTCCAGCTCCTCCTGGCAGTTGCGGCCGCCGAAGCCCTGCGTGCACACGCACCGGTAGTCCGCCAGCAGGTCGCGGCACGTGCCGTTGACGCAGGGCGAGGAGGCGCACTCGTCGATCTCGTCCTCGCAGAACTCGCCCTCCCAGCCGGGTGCGCAGGCGCAGGCGTGCGAGTGGAAGAGGTCCAGGCACGAGCCCCGGTTCAGGCAGGGCGAGGGCTCGCACACGGGGGACCCCCGGCAGCCCAGCTCAGGGGCCGTCCCGCCCGGCTGACGCGCGAAACGCGACGCTTGGGGAGGCTCGCCGTCGTCCACCAACGGCAGGTAGACCCCGCCTACCCGCACGTTGCCCAGGCAACCGGTGAAGTTCTCCGCCAGGTGCACGGTGGCGTTGCCCAGGAAGTCCAGCGTGCCGGCGGCAGGGACGCTCTGGCCCGTGGGCTGCCCGTCCACACTGAGCTGCCACTGGGGGGCGCTGTGGAGCAGCGGTGGGTCCAGGTGCAGCTCCACGCGGTGCCACTCCCCGTCGGCCAGCTCAGTCTCACTGGACAGGACCGAGACCTCCAGGCTGTTCCCGCTGCGCAGCTTCACGATGAGGCTGGCGTTCCGCAGGCCCATGCACAACAGTTCCAGACCGTTGGATGCCCGCAGCAGAACGGCGTTCTCCTCACGCGTGCGCAGCTCCATGGAGACCGTCATCACCGTCTCCAAGGGAGATCCGTCGGCACGGTACTGGAGAGCGTTGTTCTCGAACGTAGCATTGGTGTGACCTGAACACACAGAGAGAGAAAGAGTTAAAGTAGCATTGGTGTGACCTGAACAGAGAGAGAAAAAGAGTTAAAGTAGCATTGGTGTGACCTGAACACACAGAGAGAGAAAGAGTTAAAGTAGCATTGGTGTGACCTGAACAGACCAGAACAGGCCTGAACATACCTTTAGGAGTTCAAATCATATCACGGGAATCAATTGAAATATAAACTCACAGATGTAGACGTTTTTATATTTGAATTAAAATCAATGCAAAAAAATAGCATTTCCTTATCCTTAAACATTATATAAGAAATGCGAACACTATTTCCTTTAACTGTAAATGTTTTCATCTAAAAAATACCGTTGACCAGCTCTGAGTTTTTTGTATGAAAAGTGTTTGGAGTGTGTGTCGGGGGCAAGAAGTGTGTGTGATGTGGGTTAGGTACTCACACTCGTATCCGTCCGATAGGTCCACACACTGACTGCCCATCACGCAGGGGTCACTCACACACCACACGCGCGTCTCACACATCTTCCCGGTGTAGTTGAAAGGACACTCGCACATGAAATCATTCCAGGTCATGTTGCACACACCTCCATTCTGACATGGCCGTGCCTAAGCATAGAACACGTTTTACTATAAATGTTATCTAGAACTATTATCTGTTTACTAATTATTCATCAATGTAATAATGATAATGTAATAATGATACATTTTTTGCCAAAAAACAAACTATAATGTACATGAGGTGTTGAATGCCAAAGAGAACAATTATATTTATTCAGCTGGATTCAAAGTTTTCTCATGCTAAAGGATAGTACATAAAAAATCTCTCATTTGAATCAAACATCTGGATCCACCATCCCTCACAGAGTAAGCTGTGTCAGAGTGTGCATTCATCATCATACTCTCTGCAGCGTGTCCACTAGGGTTGGGTATCATTTGGGTTTTATCCGATACCGGTGCTAAATCGATACTTTTAAAACGGTGCCGGTGCCGAAACGGTGCCTGAACCGGTACTTTGTTTTTAAAATGTTTTAAATTAAAATGGTCTAAAGCATGAATTGCTTTTTTTTATTGTTGATAAGACAAATTTGAACATGAAATTGAACTGGCATATTCAATTTACAATATCTCATTGCTCCTACGAATAATACATTTAAATGTTAAAACAGCTTGCCATGCATGCACACACAATGGTAGGCTAAAGCTCTGCTTTCAAGTTTACCCAGTGTGGGCGTTTTGCCATAAGGTATGTTAAAACCGCTTGCCATAAAACTGCCAGGTCATGGACAACGGCATTTGCAAGCAAGCTAATCTACAGGGACTCTACTTTCCAGTTAATTCAGTGTGTTCCCAAATGCTTCAAGAAGTTTCATGTCTTCCCCCATAACACGCAATAGTTTTGAACATGTTAGGCTACATGTCGGTGTTGAAGTGTTTAGATTCCCAACGCTAGCCTGGTAGCCATTTTAACAGCAACTATGGGATATGCGCTAACACCAGTCAGCTGAGTTTAATTAGCGATAACGTACGGAGATGGTTTCGTAGCCTCTTTGACAGCTCAGTGACAGTGACATCAGGTATGTAACCTACATATTTATGTTTTTGCCAGCTAACTTTTAACATAATCTTCATATTCATTGCTATATGGGCCTCATGCACATGAAAGATTAATATCATGCCATTATGTTGTTTAGAACACACTTTGAAATAAAGTTTTCACCTTATAACTTTGCTGATAACATTTTAAATAAATGCCAGTTAGCGCATTAGCAAGGATATTGTGTAACATAGGCCTACTGTTGATGTTGTTTCATAGCCTTTTGCTTGTGTGTAGTTAGGCCCACTGCTAGATTTTGACAGGAGCTCGTGATATCGCTTTAAAGTAAGCTACTTGGGCTCACACAAGCTGTCAAACACTGTCCATCCACTCTCCTAGTGCACCCCTCTGGTTTATACATCCAGTGTTTGTGTTGGGTAACTGTATCTGGATGTGTTGCTATCAGAGCAAGACGTTAGAGATGGCGCATGACATGCAGCGATGCCTATTAAAAAAAAAAAAAAAAAAACGCTATTTAAGCACCGAAATGAGGCACCGAAATCCACTTTGTTATTCGATGCAGTTACTACCGTTTGCGTCGGCACCGGTGCCATATTAGAACCGTGTTTCGGTGCCCAACCCTAGTGACAAGAGAAGAGCGTAGTAATTTTGTCACCTATTTTTAATTTAGTCTTAGTCTTGTGACGAAATGTCCTTTTTAGTCTTTGTCATATTTAGTCATTCAAATATCATTTTTGTTAGTCAAGTTTTAGTCGACTAAAAGTCTCATCAGTCAGTTTTAGTCAACACATTTTAGTCTTTTTTTTATAACAAATTATTTCTGATTACCATTTGAGTCAAATAGTGTTTCACACATCTCAATTTTCCAACAATATTGTGTGTCCACAGGGCTACTCGTCTGTTATAATTACTCATTCTGATTTTTTGTCAGTCAGTATGTTTACATGCACAGGTAAGTCGAGCTACAGTTATAGCTCGGCTGGGATTTGACCATAGACAGTAAAAGATTTGACTGGACCACTGTCATATTCGTAGACCAGTGTTTCTCAAAGTGTGGTCCGGGGATCACTGGTGGTCCGCAAGCTATCGCAAATAGTCCGCGAGCAGATGTGGTAAAATATAATATATATGAGTTGTTTGCCATATTGAACCAACTTGTATGTAAAAACTGTTCTGCAACACTGTCTATGTAAGATATGCCAGTTTAAATCATACAGTGCAAAGTGCAAAGACAATAAGCAAGGTGGTTCAGTGAGTAGGCCTATTGTGTAGACTACATGTTATAGGCTACTGTTGAAGTAGGTCTAATCTTTTTTTTTTTTTTTAGCTAGGGTTAGTTCTGAAAACTGGTCCTGAAACTGAAAAAGTTTGAGAAACACTGTCATAGGCCAAAGTATTAATGTTTTACTCCGCATCGCTAGATGGCGATATGCGCCCAAACACAACACATTCCCCAAACAGACTCTCCATCTTAGCCATAGCTAACTTGCTAGCGAACTTTCCATATTAGCTTACTTGCTAGCAAACTTTGCATCATCAGTCTAACTAGTTAAATAGTTGACATTACATGATGAATATTTTCGTATGGACATTCTGGGGGATGTTAATTTGTATGAGAGAAGCTTCAACTTCTGAGTATGTAGCATTGTGGCATAAAGCTTAGGTAGTTAGCTTGCTAACTCTGGCATAAATCTCCAGTGTTCTTGTTCCATGTAGTTTCGTGTTGCAGCCACAGGGTTGCAGCAACAGCACGTAGACTAGCCTACAGGAAACCCGTTGCGTATGAACTCATTCGGAATATTTTGAAAACGTAACAGCTAGATATTCTGTCTTCTCATTTTGTAGACGAAAATGAAGAGAGATTTTATAGTTTTAGTCTCGTCTTTTTTCGTCAACAATAATGCATTTTTAAGAGTCTTAGTCAGTGTCTCGGGACATTAATGGCGTCTCGTCATCGTCTCGTCTTAGTCATGAAAAAAAGGTCGTTGACGAACATATTTCCTCTCGTCTCGTCTGACGAAATTAACACTATGTTATACATCTCCAGTATGTTGCCAAACTCAATTTGCACGAGCCAGTGTGTTATGCACTTCCAGTACAGTACGTTAGGTATAATTAAGCAATAAGCCTTAGTCTTAGTAGCTGTACTGTTCTCCCTAGTTGTGGTATAATTAAGCAATACGCCTTAGTCTTAGTAGCTGTACTGTTCTCCCTAGTTGTGGTATAATTAAGCAATACGCCTTAGTCTTAGTAGCTGTACTGTTCTCCCTATCTGTTGTGCACTTCCAGTATGTTGCCAAACTCAATTTGCATGAAGCAGGGTATTTATATTGACTTCAGACAGGTGAAATAGACGAGTGAAACTAAAGACAAGTGAAATAGACGAGTGAAACTAAACAGAAAGAAACGCCCTACAGGTCATCCCTACAGTATGTTCACAGGGTCCTATGTTCACAGGGTCCTATGGTTCCCAGGGTCCTATGTTACCAGGGTCCTATGTTACCAGGCCCTATGTTCTCAGGGTCCTAGTCAGTGTTTTAAGGACATTACTGCCGTCTCGTCATCGTCTCGTCTTAGTCATGAAAAAAAAGGTCGTTGACGAACATATTTCCTCTCGTCTCGTCTGAAGAAATTAACACTAGAAGAGTGCACACCTTGCACATGTTGTCTGAGATGCAGTGTAAGAAGAGCGCACACCTTGCACATGTTGTCTGAGATGCAGTGTGGCTCCACGTTGAAGGCGGCCCCCGGTAGGTAGCTGGGCAGCTGCTGTTTGGTGTGCTTGCTTGTTTTGGTCTGGTAGATAAACAGCTGCGTCTGATCCAGGCGGATGTCCTGAAGGCAGCCCTTGAAGGATCCTCCCCAGCGAGACGTGTCCTGTCCCTGGGCAAGGCCTCCCACGAACGCCTGGTCCCCGGCCTGCACGCTGATCACCGGAGGGGTGTCGTCTTCCTCAAACCGCACCCCTTCCTCGTTAAAGAACACCCAGCCTGTAGCCATGGTTACCGTCAGGTCGTGCTTGACGCCGTCGGTGACGTAGTGGGCGGAGCGGCGGGTGGAGGCGTGGATGTCCACGTGGAGCGAGCCGTCGCGCAGGTACACGCTGAAGTACTCCTGCTCCCGCCGCCTCAGCTGGAACACCAGGCCCGCCTCCTTGGTGGAGCGCAGGAAGAAGGAGATGGAGAAGGACGCGCCGTGCGACTGGGTGATGGGAAACATCACGAACGACGACGTCGTCCTCTCATAGCTGAACGTCCATGATGGAATCTCTGCAGGTACACACGGGAAGATATATTACCAACCAATATGGATGGAGTCATGTAGATAAATAAACATACATACATACACACTGCATATACACATACATACTGTACATACATACTGCATATATACATATGGATGGAGTCATGTAGATAAATAAACATACATACATACTACATATATACATATGGTGCAGCAGATATACATAGATATACATTTACAGTATGCGCTCCATTACAACTGTTATAATAACTGTATAAAATTTGCATTTTGTCTAATCTCTGTCACTAAACTGCATCTACAGTAAATAAAGACAGACAGACAGACAGAGAAGCTATAACGCTAAGCTATATACGACAAAAGCGTAAAGGAGGAAATATGTTACTTCAGAGTCAATATACTGTACATAGCTAATGTAGTTTTCCTGTCAATATAGCTAATGTAGTTTTCCTGTCCATATAGCTAATGTAGTTTTCCTGTCCATATAGCTAATGTAGTTTTCCTGTCCATATAGCTAATGTAGTTTTCTTGTCAATATAGCTACTGTAGTTTCCTGTGTCTGCGATGGACAGCGTGCTGTACCTTCAGAGCAGAAGTTTCCGTAGAAGGGTCTGATGCAGTCGCACCTGAAGTCCATCCACATGTCCACGCAGTGGCCCTGCTGGGAGCAGGGGTCCTCCCGACACCAGTCCGTCTTGTTGCAGCCGATCTCCAGGGCGTCTCCGAGGTCCGAGAGCAGCTGCTGGGGCAGGACGAGCAGCGAGTCGATACGCAGGTCCTCCACACAGCCCAGGAGGCCTGTCTTGCTGACCGTGTTGTTGAGGAGGTCCAGAGGCACGCCGCCCACAAACACCTGCTGCAGACCCTCGGGGTGGAAGAACAGGAGCTGGTTCTGACCGCTGTCCTCCACTCTCTTCACCGTCCGCTCACCACCGTCACCATCGTCATCATCATCATCATCATCGTCATCATCATCATCATCATCGCTGTCCTCGTCATCGCTGTCGTTCGCGCTGTCCTCTCGGGTCAGGGTGAGTTTTTCGTCCACGGTGACGAGGGCATCGTGCCAGCGGCCGTCGTTGACCGGGTCCAGCAAGGCGGCTTCCATCCTCAGGGCGCCGGACTCGGCCCTGGCGGTCAGCGCTCCCCGGACCAGCTCCAGGCAGACGAAGTGCTCCGCGGTCCCTCTGTAGAACAGCACCAGGTCCGGCAGGGTGGTTCTGAAGCGCAGCCGGACGCTGGGGCTGCCGCCGCCCGTGTCCACGTCCCGCCGGGTCGTCCGGTCGGCCTCGGGAACCTCCACCGGCACGAAGCCCTCCGCCGAGAACGAGAAGGTGGTGGGTGTGTCGCAGCGGTCCCCGTGGAACCCTGCCGGGCAGGCGCAGGTGTAGGTGTGGCGCTGGCCATCGGCGTCCAGCCCGGGCGTGCAGGTGGCGCCGTGCTGGCACTGGTGGTCCTGGCAGCCGACGAGCAGGGTGGCGCAGTCGACGCCGCCCCAGGGCAGCTGGCCTGGCGTGGGGTCAGCGCAGGTGCAGAAGAAGGCGTTAATGCCATCCTGGCACGTGCCGCCGTTCTGACAGGGATTACTCGCGCACTCGTCCACGTCCACCTCACACACCACACCTGAGGGGGGAAGGGACGAGAGGAGAGGGGTGTGTGAACCAACCTGGAGGAGCTGCTGTTGCTAGGCAGACACACACACACACACACACACACACACACACACACACACACATATACATACACACACACACACACATACACACACACGCACACACAGACACACAGTAATCCACCTGCTGGGCTGTTTTATCGACACACAAACACACACTAGTCACACTGTAAGAAACAGACGCACACACTCACACAGTCACACTAAAAAAGACACAGATGCCAATCAAGTCTGCATCAAACTCAGCATCAATGTGCTTATTCAGTATTCAGTAAAGCATTTTTAAAGCAATTTCTAAAGCATAGCATCAAGATATACATAGAAAACAGCAGGAACACTGTGGGACATTTGATATGGATCCTTCAGAATACTTAAGGTCCAGAGGCATATTTACTTTCTGATTAATATAAAGATTTTACACTTAGAATGTGCACTACCCAGTCTTATAATGTTAGTGGAGGAGCTCAGTCATGACTAAATCTCAAATTAAATGTTTATCACAAAAAGGGCAGGAGATGGAGAATGCATTGTGATTTGGCTAAATGTAAAATGCCATCTCAGGAGAAAGGGCATCATTCTATAAACCACTAACGACACTCGGATAGGGAGCCTGGATGTACGCAACAAATGGGTCAAGCTGATGAACTCAATTCACTTATTAACCATTTCAGGAAGTAATTCTGCTCCAAACCTTCCAATTCAGGGAGCAATTTACTGGAACTGCTGTGCATGAGAATTAGTCAAACGCTGATTAGATCTCCAATTAGTCTTTTACTCAATTAGCTTGTTAATTTCATTAAGACAGAGGTTTCTGGAACAAATTTAAACTGACTCCATGATAAAGGCTTTTCCTCCATAAAACTGTCGGCTTTGTAACAGTAACCTAATTTTCTCAAAAAATTGGTAACAATGTGTAAGTTTCATTCACATTCTCTTCGTAAAACTGATGAGTTACAGAAACAGCATCACCACCGAAACAAATGGCATTCCAACAAGGAACACAATGTGCCTTATGGATACATAGGGGGCAGCTTTAGGATACAGCAGGAAAAAAGCACAACATAAGACCCAAAAAACAACACACACAAATAAACAAAATATTGCTTTACTATCTACGTTTATCCTCAGAACCCAAACACATATACACAAAATTCTGTCGTGAAATTCCGGAATGGACAAGTCTGTGAGGAACAAGCATCAACAAGCAACAAGCAGCTATGTGAACTGTGTAAAAACTCCTTTAGATATCTCTGATGAATGGACATATCCAGCTGCCCACATAGACCCAGAGTTCTGCACCGACATGGCCTTGGTCCACAGGGTCACCTCTATCAGGGGGACCACTTGAGTCATTGCAACCACCAATCAGAGGAGGATTCGACCGGGCGACCAAGCACAAGCATGTCTAAACCTACTCACAGATACTTTGTAAACTTTGTAAACTTCAGCAAAGACGCTTTGACATGGACGCAAGAGGAGCGGAGATCACACGAAGAGCTCTCCGAGCACCAGTTGTGCCCGAGAGTAAACCTCACGCTCGCCATGAACGTTACTCAGCCTGCTCCACCCTGTTTGTAGCTGCAGAGACAACACAGAGAGGTACTGGCCCCACCTGCCCCAGCTCCCTGCCTGGGTACGGAGGGTGCAGGGGGTCCACCCTACCTGTCATCAGGAGCAGTGCCCAGAGAAGCGGTCCCAGTGTCCTGCACTTCATCCTCACAGCGATCCCACACACAACAGCACAGTCCGCACAGGAGTCCGAATAACAGGAGGGACCCTCTCTCTCTCTGTCTCTCTCTTTCTCTCCCTCTCTCTCTCCTGCTCTCTCTCTCCTCTCTCCCCTCTCTCTCTCCCCCTCTCTCTCTCTGTCTCTTTCCTTGTCTCTCTCTCTTTCTGCCTCTGTCTCTCAACTCCCTCCCTCTCTCCCTCTGTTTCTGTATGTATCAAACCCTCCTTCCCTCCCTTCCTCTGTCCAACTCTCTCTATCTTTTCCTCCTCTCTCTCTATCTATCTTTCCCTCCTTTTCTCACTCCCTCTCTCTCCCTCTCTCTCTCTTCTTCCTCTCGTCTATTCTCTTTTCTTCACTCCTCCTCTTATTCACTCCTTCCCTTATCTCCTCTCCTCTCTTTGTACCAGGCGAGCGGGACTGATTAGGAGCTGAGCCGTGCCGTCTCCC